>NC_142703.1:22846616-22913281 GCF_029339155.1 Prunus mume | reverse complement strand
AAGGATACTTGAAACACTTTGTTGGAGCAGAAAGATTAGAAACAGCGTGTAAAAAGTACATTGCAGCTAATCACATTTCAGAATAGTTGGGTAATATGAAGGGTACACTAACATTTAGACTACTCATAATTCCCACACACAAAAGAAAATTTGATTGCAAAGCATTTTATGTGCTCCCTCTTAGCAATACGATCTCCCCAATAAATTTGAACAACAGTAGCCACAATCACTAAGTCGTATTAATTGACTTCTTCTTAGCAGTCTCGCATGCTGGTCCTCATGTCGGTGATTTAGACAAAATACATATTCAGCAATATTTGGAATTTTATTATATATACATAAACCATAAACCATTCACTACACAATGTATAGCATGGCATTTTACTTATGACTCACGTGTCATGATAATGGGGCTTTCTTGATTACCAGCGTCTTTGTGATATTGACTGCTTATTGAATAATATTTCCATAGTTGCAAAATATAATGGTAGGCGGAAGGAACACATGATGACTTGCAGACATAGTCAATATTAATTATAATCAACAATGAAGCAGGCTTTATTATTTTATATTAGATAATGACATTAAGGATATAGTTCTAATTTGTGCAATACCGCGATCACCAACCAGCGAGAAGCAGTGTAGCGCAATCACTTAGTCGTATCGGTTGGCTTCTTAGGCGGCTTTGGCCGTGCTTATGCTCATTCGGTCACCACCATCGTCGTATCTCTCTCTCAGGCGTATCGAGGACACATAGTCCCAGTTATAACTATGTAAAGTAGTTGCGCGAATGCTGGAATTTTGAATCGCCGTTTGAATGCCAACTCCAGTTCCTTTATGGTGCTCTTACATCATATGGTTCATCAAACAACCTTTAATTTCATCATTCATTCGCATCAACTCCTCACTTTGACTTCCTTTTATATTTCGACTTCAAGTACTTGTTCTTTTGGGAGAAACGCCGTTCACTCTAATGTTAAGATCAGCCAAAATGGCCTCGTCTTCCACATTTCTCGTACCATGAATTGATCGATGCGAAATTATAATCCAGCTTGTGCTTGGTGCATCTATTGCCTCTAATGGATCGCCAGTCCCTCCCAAATGATGTTGAAAATGGAAGGGTGGCGGTACAGCGTGAAGCGGAACTGCGACTCAATTTTCATCTTCGATTGTGTTGTTGGCGCCTGAAGAGGTTGACATACTTGAATAATCCTATTTGTTTTGGAGGATGAGGATTGCAGATGCAATTTCGTTTGAGAAATGGAACATAGCTTTATAGACCAACATACCAAAGCTTGCGTGTAGTCAACATATCTACTTTATTTCAATTTTAAAAAAAGAGGTGTCAGGTTTTGCTTTTAAAGCATGTCAACCTCACACTCTCCTTACACCCTTTATTAGTGGTTGAAGAAACTCAATGGAAGTGACATCTAGTTATGAGCAACCAAACTAAACAAACTAGTTAGGATTAAACTTAGATTGTATGAGACCTTTTTCATTTATACATTGTCAGCAAATGTTTTTTAGTGAGAACCCCTTTTTATTAGTATTACTATCACCCCCTTCATAAAATTCTCCCTCCACAAAAACTCACTCCCCTCCACGAATCTGTCTCCATCTCGACACTCTCTCCTCCACAAGCTCTCCCCCCATTGAATGGATTTACTAGCCAAGTTTGATGTGGCGTAATAAACACCCATCAAACAAGACCGCCTTGAAGCGCCAGTGAGTCACCGGACAAGCAATGTCACTTTCCTAAACGAGGAATGACCATTTTGTTGGAAGTTTTGAGTCGAAAGAGTTCTTGCTACGGAAGGAGAGGCATCTTCAACTTTGATGAAATCCAAAGGGCAAAGATACGTTGGAATTTGTTGAAGGCCAAATGAAGATGACAAAGGCAGGCCAATCTGGATAGGGGCGAAGTTCGCGCGCCAGTAGACACAAGCGACTTAAGTAGCTTTGTTCAAAAACAGAACTCATCTAATGCAAAGGAGTCAAAGAAGCGTGTGATGCAAGCTGGATTCGACTACTTCCGATCCTATGCAAAACTCGTCGTACCCGGGTTTGATTGGTCATCTATTATCGTTTCAGACGTTAACAAATATACTCAGCAAGGGAAGTAACCATTTTGGTTATCGTGTTTGAGTAGAGGCAAATCAGAGGAACTGGAATTTTCGTTAAGCTCTGCTTCAAACCTATTTTGATGCTTACTACTATAGAATATTTCAACCTTCATATTTTCATGTCTTTAATTACGATAACACGATGCAAAGTGCGCATCTACTTCAGTCATATGTTGCTGCCATGTCCATTTTTTTGTGATCACGTATCAGATTTGGACATGGTTGCATCATATAATGTTACTGCTTATGTATTATATGTTAGGGTAAGGTTTATGGAAAAGCATGTGTGACTGGTTTTGTGACAAGTTATGGCATTATTTTGTACCAGTTATATATTGTTTTTTGTACTGGTTCATCTCCTACTATTGCTTTATTTCTTTATATTATATGTTTATGCGATTAGACATGATAGAAATATATTCTGATTCCCAATGGCGTCGGAAGGACAACTTATTGAATACCAGCGTGTTGAAAACTCTAGATGTGGTGCATATGGACAACAATTGACTATCTCTGCGTCCTCAAAGCTCTAGGCGCATGCATGATTCAATTATATTAGTAGTAGTTACATTTATTATATATGTACATTATTATAACCAAAGCAGATAATTTTACATCCTTATATATGAAAGAAACTAATTCTTGTATTAGTACAAATTATATAACGAATATTGAAATATACTTGTTAAAGTGAACAACATATATAGTTAGGGTTAAGAGGAGAAAGTGAGTTATGTAAATCATTTTTGAATTTTTAATTGCGAATGGATGATCTATAGGTTCCCCTCGTTTTATAGCGTGACACGAGGCGGAGTATTTTGGGCATTTTAGGATTTTCTACTATTGCATTTTTTCAAAGATTTTTAAAAAGCCAAAATAATTGCCAAATGGATACAGCGCGATCTGCCCTCACCTTTCACCCCGGCAAATTAGTGCGTGATCACGTAGCCACATCCTTACCTTTTACCCTAAATTATTATTTTATGACTTTTTCTTAGAAAATTCATAACTAAATACACAAAAATCACAATAATGATCCGAAAATTGCTACGACCTCATTGACACTCCATCTCCCTTGCTGAATTCCCCGATTAGTGGTTACGCATTTTAAAAAACAATTCCGAACATTAACGGGAGATGCTTGTTGAAGTAGGTTATTGAAGTTAAAGTGAACAACATATATAGTTAGGGTTAAGAGGAAAGTGAGTTATGTCAATCATTTTTGAATTTTTAATTGCGAAATGGATGATCTATGTAGTTCCCCTCGTTTCAGTTGCGTATAACGCGACACGGAGGCCGGAGTATTTTCCGGGGCATTTTTAGGATTTTTCTACTATTTGTTGCATTTTCAAAGATTTTGCACTAAAAAGCCAAAATAATTGCCAAATGGACACTGGCCCGATCTGACCTCACTTTCACCCCCGACAAGTGTCGTAAATTAGTCAACATATGCACATCCTTACCTTTACCTAAATTATTATTTTATGACTTTTCTTAGAAATTCATAACTAAATACACAAAATCACAATAATGTTCGAAATTACTTTACATTGACCTCATTGACACTTCATCTTCCTCTACGACAATTCCTGTTTCATAGTTCACAGCTACATTAGTATTTTATTATTATTTATCCAAAATTATTTTATTATTATTGTTATATTACTTGTTAGCTTGTACATTTGTTAATTATATTTACTCCAAATTTTTATTTTTATTTTTATTTTCCGTGTGAATAGACCATTTCTGGTGCTAATCAGTTTCTCTCTTCTTCAATTTGTTAATGTTTTTCCTTTATTAGGTTTAAGGGATGTTTTCAAACATAAAATGGAAATATACAAGCCATCCATTCTACAACATCAGGAAATAATTATTCAAAGTCTTTCACTGTTGAAGTTTTGCTTAAGAAACGTGTAACCCAATCATTTGGGATATGCTAAGTGGGAAAATGTCATTCCCAATAACCGGTGAAAAGACACATACTCACTTCATGCATGCGTTTTCGTTTACCAAATATTAAGATTGCAGTTGTGCAAAATATCTGTGTTAGTAAAACGTCATTCTTAGCCGTCAATTATGTCAGTAATAATTCCACTATATAGCAAATATTATACATTTATATATAAAACGGGCTAGGACAGCACAAACACCAGACAAAATAGATTAAAACATGAAATAGAAAACAACATTTGTAGAACATAGACACGCATAAAAACCGTAGAAACATACTCCAACTAATTATAAGGGTATGGATTCCCTGGCACAACATAGACACGCATCACCTTGAACCAAAAACACTCACGGTTGCCATTTGCATCGATTGCAACAAGTCCAGAAGGCAGGATTGATCTTTTCTTCACTAGGCCAGCCTGGAATAACAAAACACCAGTCGTTGTTGTTACAAGCGCTGCACTGATTGAACTTAATCTTCCGATAGTGAAACATATCTACGATATGTCTTCCAACAGAGAAAATTCCGCTTAATCGTCGTCTCAAAGCATCCCTGGTTCCTTTCATATCAATGTTGTTACGTTGATTCAAAGAACACAAGAATTCTAATGCATCCTCTTTTGACTGACCAATTCCGGACATGCCAAGTAGTCCAACTATATATGACGCTTCCATATGGCCTGCCGTGGCTGCAGCGCATCCCGCATATGCTTCCACATTACCCTGCCTGAAAAACATGTCGAACGCTTCTCTAAATATCGCCTCGTGGCTCGGCAAGCCTGCATTGGTCCACGAAATGCCGGACTTGCGCTTGCGGCATAGTACCAGTTAGGATGGTCTTGGTACTTTTCCATTGAAATTGTGTTCCACACTTGTGGAGTGTTTGCCAACGTATTGAACAATGGGCACACACATGCCATACGAAAGAGATCTTCCGAGGAGTTGGTTGCCACGTATAACATCACTTTAAACCAAGCTAATTCCGGGATGAAGGCTTGAGGCACATCCAGATGGAGATGCTTCCTTCTCTTTCCTCCGACTGTAGTGTAATGTTTGGAATTCATTGAAATATTTTTGGAATGGAACGATTTGAGGACTGCAAGAGGGGAGAAATGAGAATATACGGGGTTTTGGGTTTGTTTTAGCCTCTGGTTGCACTGTTCTGAAAAGGTGTTTCCTTGGGGTTTTACCAAGTTGACCCTTTTTAAAGAAACTGAACTCAACACCCAAAACATAAGACAGGCGAAGGGAAAACGTCATCAAAATGCAAAGGAGTCGACCGTCAAAAGTCAATTACTAACCTATTTCCATAGCCATTGTTAGGCTTTTCCGCCATTAAATTCATTGATACAAATGTGATGGATTACTGACTAGTGACAGAAGGTCCCATCAGATACTTTTTCATTTTCCCACACCACACTACCCCTATTAAATGGCCACGTTCTTATCCAACTAGTTGCCTTAATGAAATATAAAGAAAATAATATATTTAAGCAGTGTCCCTCAATTGTAAGATTAATTGGTAGTGAAATAGTATATAAACGCTTATCGAGTAAAATGTGTCACAATTACGGCAGTACAGTGTCAGATCGTGACCAACCCACCCACACACAGAAAGAAGGATATAATTCGATTTGGGGAGATGAGAGAGATTGAGTGAGAAGTTTAGGGTTATGACTTATGAGTGAAGGGGTATAACTGAGAAGGTATGAGTCCGAAGAGGTTTTAGTGAGAAGATCTGAGTGAGAAGAGGTACAAGTGATAAGATTCAACATGTCTTCGTCTTTCATCTCGCTCAAACAAAGAGGTGTCGATGTTGTGGAGCCGCAATGGTGCTTGGGTTTCAAAATCGAGATAAAAATCGAGGGAAGCCATTTTGGAAGTGTCTAACCTCCTATGTAAGTTCTCATTTCGAATATGTATGTGGGTGAAAAAAATCCTAGGTCTAACTCATAGAATTATTTTGCATATATGATGCACAATTAGGAGCCACCACTTGCAATGGATTGAATGGGTTGATGTAACCCCTCATTGAAAGATCGACAAGGTGACACGTATGATGCTACAGTGCTTAATATGCTGAAGTCCATTAAGGACTTGGTATTAGTTTTATTAGTTGTATCAATTGTCATATTATTTGTTCTTTTAATGACCAATTAAGTGCACGGTTTCAAGGATTGTAAAAGTTCTCCTCAAAAACACATGTTGCACGCACCACCAATGACTTTTCAAACCCAATTTGTAATTTTTGTTATTGAAATAGGTGGATTAGCATTGACTTTAAATTATTGTTTGAAACAAAAGCATTTACTTGTCAGAAACCCAGTAAAAACTTTCCTAGACTTACTTTGTTAGAATTCGCCGTTAGTATATGTATTTTCAGATTAGGAAGAGAAGTATTTTCTGGAGAATTTAGCTAGAGAGCTTGAAGAGAAAATGAGGAAGGCACTTGTTCTATTGAATTCTTACAATGCCGCTTACATAGTGTGTCCGAGAGAGAAATGTGATTCTCTTCTAATGTATTACAACTGTCCACCCTATTAGGTGCTTACACGTGTCAGACCAAATCGAAGCTAGAGAATCCACCTAGACTATGATCTAATGGTTCTCATTACATCATTTAAACTAGACAGAACAGAAAATAGAAAATTACTTCGCTCTAAGAAATCAAAGCAGTAACAAATCGAGCGAACTGAGAAATCAGTATCGAACAAATCGGAGGCCCGGAGAAATCAGCGAGCAACATGTCTATTGCGTGTATATTTCATATCTATTGCGTGTATATTGCATTGCCTGTGTATTATTATTTATTTCACGTCGTAAGCAATACAAATCAATACAGACGCAATAAATGTAAAGATATGCACGCAATAGACAAGCAATATAGACCCAACAGACATGCAATATAGACGCACCAATATACATTACTTGTTATATTACTCATTGCCCAAAACCAATAAAATAAAGAAAATCAACCAATTTATTAACGATTATAAAGGAGAGAGGGATTCAAACCTCGAGGCGTCTGGGAACCAATAGGAGTTTTTAGAGCATTGCACTGGGGACATTTTTTCATGTGTTTCTATAAGGAGGGCATGGTCGAATAAAATATTGGAGGCGAGGCCATAACAGCCTATTCCCTTGCTGCATTACCTTATTAAGATGCAACCCATTGCGATTAAGTCAAGGCATGTTGAACGGCTTAAAGATTGGGATCTGATATTTGGAATGGTGGCTTGGATAAATGATGACATATCACTTTGCAATGATGTAATACACTTAAAAAGCCATCAGTCCCTATGTGAATATGCATTCTTCAAATCCAAATTCACATATGCAGTCTTCAAATCCCAATTCAATGCAGTTTGGTTGAGGTTAGGTAAATGTCGTCAAGGAGTTAGGCCAATATTACACCGATGTTTGTTTCATTACATCAAAAAAAACTTTACACTCCATATGCACATTCTATGTATGGGAATGGCATGTGTCTAACTTCAAAACGATCGCCATCCATTTAGATTGCCCACGTGCAATAGATTTACAGATCCAAGCACGTTTCTCCTCTCCAACCTCAAAGATCTCCATTTCAGAGTCTTCATTTTTCTATGCTCTGCAACCAGCTCCATATACATTTCGCACAATATGAGAATAAACATAGCGTAATATCACACTAATCAAAATGAAAGCATGCATCCGCTTATAATATTTGCCATTATTTTGGTTCTAATTGTTATTGTCCATGCTTAAATCTAAATTTCTGTACACAAATACACTAAGATTGAGAAAGACGAAGAAGAATTCAGGAGCAGAGGTGGAATTCGAAAGGACCCATGGGTCTCTATTGTGTATTTACATGACTTTGAAATTTGACATTCTAAAACCTATTTCATCATCATGTGCCTAAACCAAGTTCAACCTGATATCATGGCATGTAAGCATCTCCTGCAATTTCTGCAGCCAACTTCAACCAAAAATGGCATGTTCTGCGAGGTGCAAGTAGCTAAGGAAATGTCAAGACTCAACACTCAATGTACTTCAACACGAACATACCACAATCGCCTCTGAAGCAAAACAAGAACTCGATCAATTCAACTAATGACATTCTAACATAATTGACAAATTAAAGTAATAAAATTAAATAAAAGTTGTGCTCATGATTAGCTCACAGGAACATCCACACGATGTATTGGCCATGGACACCACCAATCTCGGGTGCACTCGTTCAGATAAACACCTTCTTCATAAAAGTCGACTTGCAGAAGATTTGGAATCGTAATTGACAGGGGGCCGAGTTCTTCCTTTAAGCTCTAATCTGGAATGAGTGAAACCATTGAATCGTAGACTTTGATTTCACATGAATCAGATCAATCTCTAGAGCCACCCAATGCTTATATTTTTGCAACATACAAGGTACATACACCTTATACGTGTTCCGCCATTCCAATCCAAGTTTAACCTTGCCATTTACAACGCTCACTAAATCGTTCTAATTTTCCACCCAACTTGCTCTTTTTCCTTTTATTATCCGCAGCAAGTATGGATGTGATTCTCGAAATAGAAAACAATCAATGGTTAAACAACTCCACAAAGCAAGTATGGATAATTTGTAATTATTAACTGCACTTGGTCAAGGCCTATGCCATACTGATGTAGCACACCGGGTGTGTTAGTTTAAACACTTAGAGCAATAAGACATAATGTATAAGAAAAGCTGAAGGGAAGAAAAGGTAGAAGGCAGCAAAATCAGAGAGTTTAAAGGAATGTTTAATCAATATTCAAATCTGAATTGTAAAGAACTACATAGGGGTATTTATAGCAAACTAAAACCTAGAGAGAATAGAATTAAAATCCCAGGTAAAACAGAAATCCTATTCCTAATAAAATAGGAAACTTAGAAATCCTAATAGGATTTGGAAAACTAACTTAGAAATCCTACTAGGATTTGGAAAACTAAAGAATATAGGAAACTAACAAATCAATTAGGAAACTAAACAATTTAGGTCCTATGCATCCTGCATCACATACCATAAAAAATACATCGGTCGTTGTCCAATCCGATATTTCTACTTCCTCCAACTGTTGTTGTCGCTTCCGGATGAGATACAAGCCCAAATCAATGTGCTGCACATGTTTTCCTTGTCAATCTCATAATCTATGCACATTCAAACAAATGCATAATCAATTAAACTTACATCTCCTTTCAGCCAACCGTTCGGCTTTGACGAGGGAAGCGAAGAATTCAATCTCAGCTTCCACGTTGCCAAATTGCATCACCAAACTATGAATATAAAAAAGTTTTAGAACACAACAATTAAAAAATATATACACTCATGCCTTCTATCTCAAAAAACAAAGGACTTACTTTGGGTTATGGCGCCATTCCGAACAAAGTTTCAGCAATTTCACCATATCATCATGCGAATCGCCTTCATTGGGTCTAACGTCCGAAGTCCGGTTGTCTTTGGCAAATTTTTTTACCACTTCACTAGCTTCAACGATCTTCCACATAGGAATAATCCTCTTCCTCTTCCGTAATTGGACCCCTCGTTCCATACCTTCACCTTCATCATTCAACCAAACGTTCAACTGAGATAACACAGCTGTAGGTTGATCCAAATCCATTTCCCCGACAGTAACCTCAACCTTTGAGCCCTCCGTGCTCTCGCCAATGTCATCGCCAACCAACATAACTTCATCATCCTCTTCCTCACATTGGTTTCTTTGCACTTCCTTTCCTCACTTCTCTGTCTTTTCACTTCCTTGCCCTTCCTTTTTTTTTGGATCCTCTCCCTCACCGCTTTTTCTTTGCAGTTCTTCCTCTCCCTCAATGCTCTTTCTTTGCGCTTCCTCTCCTTTGCTGCTTTTTATTTTCACTTGCTCTCCTCACTTCTTTTCCTTTGAGCTTCCTCTACCTCCCTTGGTTTTCTTTGCACTTCACCTCCTTCAATCCCCTTCTCTTCCTTTTCCTCTCCCTCATTTCTCTTACTTGGCACTTCACCCCCTTCAATCCCCTCCTCTTCCTTTTCCTCTCCCTCATTTGTCTTACTTGCCCCTTCACCCCTTTCAATCCCCTCCTCTTCCTTGTCCTCTCCTCATTTCTGTTATTTGGCCCTTCACCCCCTTCAATGTCCTCCTCTTCATTTTCCTCTCCTTCATTTCTATTACTTGGCCCTTCATCCCATTGCATGCCATCCACCTCATATCCCTTAAATAGATGTGACACGACACAACGATTCGTCCTCTCTTTCAGTAAAGCTATGTCCCTTCTCACTTCCTCCTCAAAATGAGGACCTAAACAAAGTGGCCCAAAAATTTTTCCATCCGTATGACCTTTAACTCAAGGACGTCCTTTTCCCGCTTTACTTGAAACAACTCGGACCTCAACAAGCTTACCGCCTTGTTCAACTCATCAAGGTCAGCACATGAAGAAGGAATTGACTATGCCGAGACAATAGCAGGGCGACCCTGTGGCCAACTCCAATATGGTTGTCTCATTTCCTCTTCACTTGGACATAGCGCCAGAATCAATCGATCGCTTGTAAAAATGCATAAGAGTCATATGCAATCATTCTACTTCATAATTTCATTGAATCTTATAAATAGTTCCAAGGGCTGCAAACCAAACCTCTTGCTCTGGAAAAAATAATTGTTCAACTTTCTCATCTCTGAACAGACGTAGTAGTTCTCCATCGAAAAATACGCTGGGAGAGTCATCGGATCAACAACCTTGCGATAATTCAGTCCACCATTCTAGGAATTAATTCATATACCCAAATCTACACAATTCACAGGACACAAGTTATTATTTAAGTTTTAAAGTCAACGAAAACATAACGACATGAACATTATTACCATGTAATTGAAAGCATACGTGAAACCTTTAAAACTCCAACCACCCCTTTGCACTTCACCATGGTTATCCTTCTTGCCCTTCTCATTTCTCCGCTTGTTCCATTACCTTACATTTCCCTTCCTCTTCCCTCTTCATTTTCAAAGCTTTTCACATACTTTGTTGGTGCAGAAAACAGACTGTCTTGGGTTTTGTCAAACGACACCGAACCCCATGGAAACCTGTTGAACGCATCCAAGTCCTCTACAAGGTCGTAATTTAGATTGATGTTCAAATGTTTGTCCCTTCCCAAAACCACTAACTCAAAGAAAGTAAACAAGAGCTAGCTTGTAGACGTCATCTTCCTCTGTGCACCTCACAAATGCTTCTTCTAAAGCATTACATGTAATTCCTTCGTCCTATAAAATATCTTTTCTCAAAGTCTAATTTCATCACTTTCTCCACGGAAACTTCAGAACTTCCCCAAAACGAAGCCTCGAGATCAAACAGAAATCTGACGAGTGAACTGAGCAACGTCGCACCCTATTAAGAAACTCAGTCCATCCAAGTCTTTCACACCCTGCCTACTACTCTCGCACACAACCCCATGCACAATCTGCCCGCTAAACTGAATCTTATCTATATTGTGAAGATGGCCAAAGCATGATGTCTTGAATTGTTCTAATTGTTCGGCACTCAACTTCGCTCAATTACAGCTAGCGCTGAATTTGCATGTGAGCGCTTGTTCACCCGTGAGGAATATGCCTCGACTCGCCATACCACTCAACGTTGATCCCATTTCTCAAATACAAGATGAAATAACGTGAACACATATACTACCACGTATTTGCACAATCACATTGGTATTTACACAACTA
The DNA here is from genome assembly GCF_029339155.1 of Prunus mume. Classification (NCBI taxonomy): domain Eukaryota; kingdom Viridiplantae; phylum Streptophyta; class Magnoliopsida; order Rosales; family Rosaceae; genus Prunus; species Prunus mume. The sequence continues at coordinate 22,901,501 of NC_142703.1, read as the reverse complement.
GTCAACCAGCACATTACAAATTTTACAAAGTACATGCGCATAGGGATTACTGATCACAGGCTTTAACATCATCAAAGCAATATGACATATTTTGTGCAAATACCTGTTAATGCAATGATTCTGTGAATTACAAGCACTAGCATGTGTTTTATTTATGGATCCAAACTCCAATCAATGGTTGATGCATGAGTGAGTGTGAGTGCAATCTAGGCAAGTTCTGCACTTCACACACATGACAATTATTGTCATTTCATACACAACACAAAATAAATAAATAAATAAATGAGAAAGATGGTGGAAGGAAGCAAAGCAAAGCATCTGCTCTGCTATCTGCTCGCTAAGCCATTGCCACATCCTTCTTTCTTTCTAGCTTTTTCTTCAGTCAGCCATAATCGTCATAGATCAACCTTTTTCAAATGCTTTGCACTTTTATTCATGAGTTTATTATTATCTGTTCTCATTTTTAACAGGCAAATTTAGTAACAACGGAAATAATATTTATTTCAAAATTATATATATTCTAGCTCCAGAGAGATAATCTGCACTCTGCACTGCTTCAAATGTGGAAGGTTTTGAGGGCCTCCTCCAATTCAACACCATTACCTTATTCATATCATTATTGACATGTTATTGACATGTTATTGACTTTATATTCATTCGTTTTTTAACATATACCCAAGCAAAAATTAACATGCAAGTGAAGCACAAAGAAGAGATGCCAAATCTAACAACATTCATGGTACAAATTGGGGAAAACGGTTACTCTAACCCTAAACTCAAATTCCATAAATTACTCACCAAATGCTGGTTATTGAACAATCGCAAGGTGTCTGTGTTGGGTCTTTGTGCGGCTTTGCTCCACAAATGGAACCTATCACTTCCAACGAATACGGCTTCTCTCCTTCCCTTCCACTGCTTCGTCTTTTTACTGTTTCAGAATCCACGCCTTTGCTCCTTCCACTCAAAATAAATACTTTTTCACGGTTTAGATAGTGGAGTTGCGTTCAACCGTCGTTGCCCGTTGCCTTCAACCGTCGTTGCCCGTTGCCTTCAACCGTTTCTCAGAGCTTAGCGGTTTCTCTCAGCTATGAGTTTGAGATCAATGGGTTTTTTCTGTTCAAACTTCGAACTTGCCTCTCTTTTTTGTTTTTGTTGGGACCAACTTCATTGCTGGATATTAAATTCGGGTTTGGGTTCCTCACCTACCCGATTGCACAACTTTATCTCAATTCTCCCCAGCCCTTGGATTGATCCAATGACTATAAAGTGAACCCCTTATAACTTACCCCTTATAACACCCCTCATTATAGTCAGCCATGGCAACTAGGCGATTCGGGTTGGGTTATGACAATAACCATCCCCGTCTTTGGTCCCCATCCATGATAAGAATTTTCGGAGAATTCCCATCCCCATCTCCATTGGGGGCTTGTCTTCCAAATCCGCCCCCGATTCTCCAATTCCCGATTTTTATTTTAAAAAAAATATTTATCTTATATTAAAACACTGAACTTGCCGTTGAAGATTATATATTAATACTTGAGAACCCTTAATTTGGAGGTGATAATATTTTTGTGCATTTTATCCATATTGGCTGGTCTTATTCTTACAACTCTGCCATGAACGAAGCACTCCAAGAAGTAATAAGGTCTTTCTTATCAGCCAAAACATGAAAGGAACAGACTTTCAGTGAAGAATGGAATTGAAACTGTCTCTCCATAGTGGTAGAGTTGTAAGCCACAGATTCCAACTGCATTCATCACCGATGCATTATGCACCACTTTGACATATATCCCCAACTTATTGGCTCGAACAACAAGATCAGAGTGAGTTGTAGCTCTGTGTTCCTATACTCTACTTCGATTGATCAAATAACTCAATTAAAATATAAAATTGTTGGGAACCCAATTTCAATTACTTGTCAAAAATAATTCTTTGGAAACAAATATATAACATAATAAACTGAGATTCCAAAGAAAGGCATACCCAAAAGGATCTCCAGCTACAAAGAAAGCCACGTTAGAAGCAGCAGTGTGACTGGTTTTCCATACAATTTTTCCTGTGCATTGAAATTTCTTCTAAAGCCCGAACACGTAGGTTCGAAAACAAATAGAGCAAGAGGGGGTGGGGAAGGAAGCCATACCAGCGTGGAAAGGCCGTCAGAAGAGAGACCACAAGAGAGAAGGGAAGTGTAGACCTCCATGAAAATCCTTTTTCGCCCCAACCTAATAAGCAGAGAGTATGCAGTCGAAGCAAGCGATTTTTCGAATCTTGTCATAAAAGCTATCAGGCCTCCAAGTTTTAGTGAGGAATGGAAATGAAACTCTCTCCATAGTGGTTTAATTGTAATCCACATATCTGCATTTGTCACCGACGCATTAGGCACCACTTTCCACATCAATCCCCAACTTCGTGGCTTGAACAAGAAGATCAGTGTGAGTTGTAGCTTTGTGTTCTAGATCAAATTATGCAACAAAACGAATTCAGAAAAATCCAATTGATCAAATAAGTCTCCCATTTAATCATAATTCCTATACTCTATTTCAATTGATTAAATAATCCAATTAAAACATAAAGTTGTTTGGAACCAAATTTTAATTACTTAGTAAAAAATAGTTCTTTGGAAACTATTGATGCTCTTTTTGGGAAGGTCAACTTAGGTGAAGGAGTGGTGGATCTTCAGCAGAGCGAGAGGGTTATGGATCTTCAGCAGAGGGGTCTTGCAGGAGACCATAAGGAAGAAGCAGATCGTCAAGCTTAGGACACCGGTGTGGTGCTTGCCGAAGGCTCTCCGATGCTTAAGTCGACTATATACGGTAATTTTGGCGAGTAACAGATAAATGTGAGAAAATAGTTACCTTTTTACTTGGGCAATCTTTGTTCCTATTTTTAAGGAAGTAAAAATGAGAGTTTTGCACAACGTTTCAATATGGGACTTTGTGCAAACTGTTGTGGAGGTGACGCATGACAGTCCTAGGTTACTGTAGTTGAGAGCTTCGGCAACTACCTTTGGCGAGCAATTGTCGCATTAGAGGGGCATCATGGTGTTGTTTGATGTTATCATCGGTAGGCCTGTGCTGTTCGTGTCTTGATTCCCAATGCCAAATGTATTTGGTTAAATATGGTATAAACAGTAATCCCCTAGTTGCCGATCAACAAGTGGCTTATAGGATGGGAACTTTGTAAAAGGTCGAATAATTAAGCCGAGTAGTTCGGCATGGTGGGTGTCGTAGGCAGTCCCCCAAGTTCGCAAGCTAGAAGTTGCTTTGGCATAGGAGTAACCAGCTACGGGTGGGATGGATTGGGGTAAGCCTGTTCACAGTCGGCATGGGGAGTGGCGATCGGAGGGTAAGTCGTCATGCGCTTGGGAACGGAAGAACTTTCATGATTGGCACCGAGCATGCCGATCGGAAGGTGTGACGTCAAGCGTTTGGCGCGAAAAAGTCCTTGAGCGATCGACACAGAGCATGCCAATTGGAAAGTGTGACGTCATGTGCTTTAGTGTGCTAGTCCTTGCGCGATTGGCACGGGGTGTGCTGATCATAAGGTGTGGAGGCCATGCGTTTGGGTGCTTGTCCTTGCACGATTGGCACGCGAGCATCTTTGAGCGGAAGGTGTGACATCATGCGCTTGCTGCGCTCAAGTCCCGATGCGTGATCGCACGGAGCGTGCCCATCGGAAGGTGTGACGCGTCATGTGCTTATCGCGCTCAAGTCCTTACGCGATTGGCACGGAGCATGTCGATCGGAAGGTGTGACATCATGCACTTGCTGCATGCAAGTCCTTGTCGCGATCGGCGCGAGGCATGCCGATCGTAATGTGTGACATCATGCGCGCGTGTCGCGTGCAAGTTCTTCGCGATCGGCACGGGCATGCCGATCAAAAGTATGGCGTCATGCGCTAGCACACAACTCCTTGCTCGATCGGAAGGTATGACATCATGCGCCACGGCGCCGCGCCGATTATTGCGCGATCGGCCGGAGCATGCCAATTGGAAGGTGTGACGTCATGCCCTTGTCGTGCACAAGTCTTTGCGCGATTGGCACGGAGCATGCTAATCTGAAGGTATGACATCATGCGTTTGGCGAGCGCAAGTCCTTGCGCGATCGACACGGAGCTTGCCGATTGGAAGGTATGACATCATGCGCTTGGGCGCACGCCAGTCCTTGTGCAATCGGCACGGTGCATGCCGATCGGAAGGTGTGACGTCATGCACTTATCGCGCGCAAGTCCTTACGCAATTGGCACGGAGCATGTCGATAAGAAGGTGTGACGTCATGCACTTGCTACATGCAAGTCCTTGTGCGATCGGCACGGAGCATGCCGATCGGAATGTGTGACGTCATGCGCTTGTCGTGCGCAAGTCCTTGCGCGATCGGCATGGAGCATGCCGATCGAGAAGGTATGGCGTCATGCGCTTGGGCAGGCAACTCCTTGCTCGATCGGAAGGTATGACATCATGTGCTTGGCGCACGCCGTTCTTGCGCATGATGTCATACCTTCGATCGGCACCTTAGTTTTTTGGCATGATGTCATAGCGGTTTCCATCCCGATACCTTGTTTGATTTTGGCATGCCCCTTAGTTTTTTGCTTTGTGTTTGTAGATGTCTGAGAGTTCCGAAAGAGATGGACAAAGTCCCCACACTTTTAGTGGGGAGGAACTTGAGAGTGATAGGCATGAGGAGTGTGTGGGTACTGATGATGAAGATTCCAGTTCTGAGTATCTTGAGAGAGCCCACTTAGGGGGGATGTTATTGTGCCTTGTGTTGGGGAGGGTACCCAAACTTCGATAGATTATGGGAAGGTTCGGTATGAAGCGATGCAGGCTGAGTATGCAGTACTAGAGGCAACATGTGGTCTTGGATTGGCCCTCCCTCACACGCCTGAAAGTGAATCTAGCAATCAGGCGGGACCATCTGGGTTTGGAGTAGTGGTTGTAGCTTCTACTTCGGTAGGGGATATTCTTGTGGGTGTTCCATTACCGAAGAGAAATCTCTTAAATATGTATGAGTTGGAGGAGCTCAAGAGGGATTATGGAATTCATGAATACGTGGGTATGAGGTTGCCAACTGCTACCAATGTGGTAAGGTTTCTGCCTGATGGTTTAGTGATGATATTTTTGCAATGTATAAGTATGGCTTAAGGCATTGTTTCATCCACAGGTACAAATGATGCTTTGGCGAAGTTGGGTTATACGCTAAGGCAATATAACCCCAACTTTTGGATTGTTATTCATGGGGTGTATATAGCGTGGTGGTTGGCGAAGTTAGGAGAGTCAACTTTTGAGCAGTTTATGTATTTGTACTCTGTCTCCAGGCAAAGGGCAATTTTGGTGGGTTCGAGCCAGTGGTGAGAGAGGTTATTTCATAGGTCATAGGCCATCATCGCATAAGACATGGAGGAACCGGTGGTTCTTAGCCTTTGGTAATTGGGAGTGTGCACCGGGGAAGGTCGTCGACAGACATGTGTATGCTCATTTTCAATCAATAGGTCTTTGGTCGTGCTTTCTTGATTTTGTGTTTTGTTTGTCTTATGCTTGCATTATTTGTCATGCTTCCTGAATAATGTATAAGTGTGCTAACCAAAGTGTTTTCGTGCAGGTTCTGTAAAGTGTAGTCCCCAATCCAAGGAGAAAGAAGACGAGGTAGCCGTCGTGAGGAGGTTGTTGTTAGTGGAGGATCGGGAGTTCAGGAACTTGGTGACACCAAAAAATTTGCTGGAATCAGGGTTATTGCAAGGAAGTAAGTAAATTCCCCGTGTCCCCTTTATTTTTAGTGTGAATAACCCGAGATTGTGTTTTTGGCAGTGGCTAGAATTGTGAAGAGGGTGATGAAGGTGGTTGAGTCGCCAGAAAGGCCGAGAAGAGGCAAGCACAAGATTCTTGCCGAAGGCTGCAGAGGCCTTCGGAAGATCCAGTTCATGCCACAGGGAAGCGGTGGCAAGATGAGATGATTGGCTTGTTGCCGATGCTTGAGAAGAGAATGAGAGGATTGAAGGTGGCATACAAGGACGCGTTATGGGTGGTGAGCTCGAGATGCCCCTTCGACTTGGAGCAATTTGTTAAAGCTTCCTCTAGGCCTAGAGGAGCTGTTTCTGATGGTGCCGAAAAGGTAGATTTTCTTTGCGAATCGGTGGCGAGAAGAAAAAGCGACCCTTGCCATTCACCATCGAAGTGCCTATGGTGAACACCTTCCTTCTTGGGGTGAAGGTGGATCTTTGGGAGCTTTCTTGGACCAAGGCGACTACCTTTTACGATCGAGCACAAAGCGATCTTGGCGTTAGCCAGCGTAAGCTTTGAACCAATTTGTCATTCAATATGTGGTTCAATTTATTTTTGTATTTTTGACCAACGTTTTGGGTATTGCAGGCTTTTGGTGAGATGTATCGACCCAGCTAGGACAGATAAGGAAGTGGCGTTGTGAGGCGTCATTTTGAAGCGGTGGCCGCATCTTTGCTAAGGCACCGTAGCGATTAGGGAGAAGAATACCCTTCAACTAGGTGTCGAGTGGTCGGAGAGGGAGCCGAAAGATGCCAAGAGGAAGCAGTGGCGGAATAGGCAATGGAAGGTGGAAGAGGTGGCTGCCACTCGTGCCGAAGCTGTGGCCGAGTATAAAGGTTCGGACGAGTTCAAGAAACTTGTACTTGAAGCGATGGTGGAGGAGCAGTTTAGTTGGGAGAAGCTGGTGGCGAGGTTTAATCCAAATTTGGATATAAACTTTGATACCACTAGTGTGCCTCCTCCTATTCCTCCGGGCAGGGAGTTTATGCTTGCTTCTTTTCTCCAGGACATCACTTCACCCGAGGCCAAAGTGAGGCGAGTCTTGAGTGTCTTGATGGGGGCATGTGGCGAAGGAAGCCGGCGAGACGAGGATGTCCAGGTTACGTGTTGTAACTTTTATTAGTTGTTCGAAATAGTTTGAGTGTTGTTTAGCGCTCTTTTTGTATGGATGTTTGCCCTGCGATAAGGCAGGGTCATTTTGTTTTCTGTAGATTTCTTTTTGTCGAAGAATCATATGAATGGTTGAGTTCTATGTGGTTGAAAAGGTATATATAAAATGACCAAAAGTAAGTAATAGGATTTAGCCAAAGTCAGGCGTTTCATTAACTGGATGCCGAAAGGCAGTGACTACATATCACGTCTGAGCTTAAGGCTTGAGGCATAGGTGCTGAAGGCTTAAAAAACATAAAACCCTAAGGCATGGGTGTGTTCACTTGTGATAGTATTTGAGGTGATCAACGTTCCATAGGTGAGGCAAAGGTTTGCCATTTGTGTCGTGGAGCTGCGGAGCGAGAGGGTTATGGACCTTCAACGCGGAGGGTCCTCAGGACAATAAGGAAGAAGCGTAGTCAAGCTTCGAACACCGGTGTGGTGCCTGCCGAATGCTCTCCGATGCTTAAGTTAGCTATATATGGTAATTTTGGTAGAGTAACAGTAAATGTGAGAAAATAGTTACCCTTTTTACTTGGGCACTGTTCCCTATTTATAGGGAAGTGAAAACGAGAGTTTTGCAAAAGTTTCGATGTGAGACTTCATGCAAATTGTTGTGGAGGTGACGCGTGTCCACAGTCCTAGGTTCTGTAGTTGAGAGTTTTGGCAACTACCTTTGGCAGCAGTTGCCGCGTCAGAGGGGCATCATGGTGTTGTTTGATTTTATCATCGGTAGGCCTGTGCTGTTCGTGTCTTGATTCCCAATGCCAAATGTACTTACAAGTTTTCCTGTGCATTGAAATTCCTTCTGAAAAACTGAGTACGTTTTGAAAACAAATAAAGCAAGAGAGGGAGATAGAAGAAAAGCCATACCAACGTGGAAAGGCCGTCGGAAGAGAGACCAAAAGAGAGTAGAGAAGTGTAGGCCTCTATGAAAACCTGGTCACATTGCTTCACTATTTCTAAGCTTCTGAAGGTGATGTCTTTCTCATCTGCCATTCCCAGTCCTACTATGTACAACATCCCTCTCAGTCTCGCCCCTTTGATTGGTGTTCTTGTCTCCAACTGTCTTCCTTGTCTACCTTTGCTGAGGGTTTATGGTTTACTGTTGTTTTTGTGGGGCTTTTCTATCTTGCTAGGCTTGTTAAGTCCAACCATCCAACACAGTTTGCATGGGCCAGGCTGTAAAAGTTGGGGTCTTGACAACAAAATTTATTTATGAGATATTTATTCAAAAGGTCATTTTAACATTACATATTATATAAAAATTTATATAGATCCTATTTGTAAAGAAAAACCCAAGACTAGCCACTTGTCATTTTCTAATTTCTTCTTAATGAGTTAAAAATTTATATATATAAGAACCAATTAGAAAATAAAAAGTGGCTAGTTTTGAATTTTTCACTCCAAATATGCTCTATAAAAGCTTTTATATATTATGTCCTGCTAAACTGAGTTTATTAGTAAAATCTTATTTATTTATTTAATACCGACGAGTTAGCTGAAGCCCAACCTTGTTCTCCTACAATTGTTTTGACTATTGTATTTTTTTTTTTTTTTTTGGGGTCAAATATCAAGTCAAAGTGGAAGGTAGGGTTGATTTTCAAACGGATCAAAACGGAATCAGGGGATTCCCATTCCAAGCCCAAAAAAATTGGAATGAAAATTATTTTCCAAAAAATTTCAGAATTTAACATATTTTGGAAAATTTCATAAAATTCTTGAAAATATTAAGCATGTCTAACGATTTGAAAGGCTAAAATTGGCTCAAAATTGAAAAAATCAAACAAAAAACTATTATATGTATGACTTAGATGTTGTTATCGTTTATGAAATTACTCGCCTATGTCTATTTGGTCATATTTAGTTCAACATGAAATTAGTCATATGTGTAATCTAACGAGTATAGCCGACGGCTATACTATTTATAAAAAAAACAACCTCGGTAAAGCCGAATGGCTATACTCGCTTAAAAAAAAAAAAAAAAATCTCAAGTATAGCAGCTTGGCTATACTATTTATATATATATATATATTTTAAAAGGACGAGCTATACTATTTTTTTATAATAAAAAATTGTAGTATAGCTGCGCAAGTTGTACTCTTTAAGTATAAAAGGTGTATAGCCGCATGGTTATACTATTTACTAAAAAATATAATAAAAAAACGACCCCAGTATACTCATTAAAAAAAATTTAAAGTATAGCCGCTCGGAAACGACAGTCGAGGACTTCGTCGATTGTTCCATGGTATTGCACAATGACAATGACTCGTCGTCTTCAGTTGTGGAGGAAGACGTGGATTTCGATGCATCGTCGTCGTCATTTGGTTTGGACTTGGGATTTTTGATCTTTTGCTTCAATTATATGTTTCTCTTTGGATTTTAGTTGATTTAGGGAATGTATTTTACGGTTTGATGATCGATTTATCTTTTGTTACTATTTCAGTTATGGATCTCAGTTTTGTTTAACAATGTACTTCTATGACAGAGTGTTAATAAGATAGTTAACTGACAAAGTATTAACAATTTACTTCTATGACATAGTAATATTAACAAGATAGTTCAATGAAGTAATAGTTCTATGACATAATATTAACAATGTACTTTTATGAAGAGCCCCTCCTTGGTTCTCTCAAATTTTTTTGAAATAAATTGTTTGGGTTTTTTTTTTTTTTAAAAAAAAAAATCTTAGCTAGGCTTGTTTTGGTTTTGTTTTGAGTTTTGTGTGTTGACTTTGTTTAAGCTAATCAGTGACAATCATGTCATTTGTGGGAACATCAACACCAATTTCCTATGTAGTAAATTGGTTTTGGGTGTGTTTCTTAAGTGCATTCCATGTGGGTTTTTTATTTATTTATAATTTCAGCCCCTATTTTGGGTATAATAGTGAAGCTCTCTTTAATTTTCATAGTTTAATTGTTTATTGTTGATTTTGGAACGGTTTACACAGAGTATATAAAATTACTCGACAAAACCCTTGTTTTATTTCATTTTGTTTTACCTCGCAAGGATAAACAAGCTGTAAGGAAAATTCTCCAATACGTATTTAATGTTAAGGATAAACAAACTGTAAAGCATCCTAGATAAAGTCATACCATAGCGCACATGTGCATGAAATAAATTACAAGAAGGAAACATCTATGGAGAATCTTTCTTCTGAAAAAACACATTCTGATCAGGTAGCCAAAGGATCAAGAGCAAGCAATTCACCACATGTCATCATATGTACCGGCTTCGACAAATGCAGCATTTGAGTTGAGAGGAAATGCGAAACTTGTTTCATTGTTGGACGAGATTTCGGGCTGGAATTCAAGCATGAAAATGCTATCTTCACAAGAGAGACCACTTCGCTTGCAACTTGATGCGTAGGAGGGGAAATGCGTTGGTCCAAAACATCCACAATTGGTATTTGGTGGGCTGGTAATGTAGATGATGATGAGGAGGAGGAGGATGAAGAAGCTGATGAGAAAGATGAGAAAAGATCTCCAGGATGCTTTCCTATAATTATTTCCAATGTGACCACACCAAAGCTATAAACATCGCAGTTCTCATTCACTTCCATTGTGTACGCATAGCTCTGCTCAGAGAAAACCGCAGAGAAGTGGCATTATTAGTTTATAGACGTAACTATTCAATGGAATTTCAATGAAATTGTATCATGCATAAATCGAATTATTAGTTTATAGTCATATTTTCTAAATCAAAGAAGTGAAAATGTGTTTATGTTAACCACTCTTAATGATGAAAATGAAGCATTGGTCTAAAACCAAAATATATATATATATATATAGAGAACATGGAATTGCAATATTACCTAGGGCTATGTAGCCATATGTGCCTGCAGCGGCAGTCCAATTAGTTGAGTCTGGATTTAAAAACTTCGCAATGCCAAAGTCTGAAACGTAGGCCTCATATTCAGAATCCAACAAAATGTTCTTGCTTGAGATGTCACGATGTACAATCGGTGCTAAGCAATCGTGGTGCATGTAAGACAAGGCATGAGCTAAGCCTTTAACAATATTCACCCTTTTACTCCACCCCAACTCTTTAGCTTCTTCATCTTTGCTCAACATTGTGGCCAAGCAACCTCTTTCAAGATACTCATACACCAAAAACGAGTGTCGTTTATGTGCGCAGAAACCATAGAGCTTCACAATATTCCGATGTCTTATCTCACTGAGTGCCCTTACTTCATTCAAGAACTCCTCCTGAAATTCTGTCTCGCCATTCCATGGTAGATGGAGTTTCTTCACGGCCATTACATCTCCAGATGACAAATTCACTCTGTAGACGCTTCCATGTCCTCCTTTCCCAATGCAATATGTGGAATCAAAATCTTCTGTTGCCCTTATGATTTCATCATACATTGATTTTCCATCAAAATTTAAAACCGAAAAGGAAATTTCTCCATTCATGTGGTTTTGTTTAGTATCTTGATGCTTCTTCTTTCTTTGAACTATTACAAAGACAATTATAAAGAGAGCATATATAAGTACAAATACTGTTAGAACAGAGAATATGACCTTGTGGTCCTTTTTTGAGCCATGTGCATTGCAGGGTGGCAACAGAGCTCCAACGTTGCCACACAATCCTTTGTTCCCTTTCAATACTTCTGCTGCAGCTTCTCGAAATGCACTAATGTTGGGAAGGGGACCTTCCAAGTGATTGTAGGATATGTCAACGTACGACAAGCCGCGCATCTCTTCAAAACTTGATCGTATGGAACCCGAAAGATTGTTGTGGGAAAGATCAAGTGTCACCAAACTCTGCATACTGCCCATTTCTGATGGTATCTTACCTTCAAGTGAGTTATGACTTAAATCCAGGTCATTCAATTGAAATAACTTCCCCAACTTAAATGGAATTGTTTGAGCCAACTTGTTGTTGCTCAAATTCAAGTAGTGCAATCTGAGCAAGTCACCTAGAATGCTTGGAATTGACTCATTCAATTTGTTTGTTGACAAGTCAAGATATTCAAGATCATTGAATGATCTGAATTCCGATGGTATACAACCCGAAAGTTGATTTCCATTCAACATCAACTTCACCAACGAAGACAACTTCCCAAATTCTTTTGAGATCAACCCAACTAAATGATTTGAAGAAAGGTCCAGCACATGAATTTGGGTTGCGTTGCCAATCTCAGGTGGGATGAGACCACTTAAATTGTTGTAAGACAACTCTAGATCTAAAAGAGATTTCAAGTTCCCTATCTCCTTGGGAATCAAACCAGAAAGTTGATTGGAACGAAAGTACAACGTATTTAGGTTTATTAAGTTACCAATATCTGGAGGGATGAGACCACTTAAATTGTTGGAGGACAACTCTAGATCTAGAAGAGATTTCAAGTTCCCTATCTCCTTAGGAATCAAACCAGAAAGTTGATTGGAATGCAAGTACAAAGTGTTTAGCTTTATTAAGTTACCAATATCTGGAGGGATGAGACCACTTAAATTGTTGGAGGACAACTCTAGATCTAGAAGAGATTTCAAGTTCCCTATCTCCTTGGGAATCAAACCAGAAAGTTGATTGGAATACAAGTACAAAGTGTTTAGCTTTGTTAAATTACCAATATCTGGAGGGATGAGACCACTTAAATTGTTAGAGGACAACTCTAGATCTAGAAGAGATTTCAAGTTCCCTATCTCCTTGGGAATCAAACCAGAAAGTTGATTGGAATACAAGTACAAAGTGTTTAGCTTTGTTAAATTACCAATATCTTGAGGGATGAGACCACTTAAATTGTTGGAGGACAACTCTAGATCTAGAAGAGATTTCAAGTTCCCTATCTCCTTAGGAATCAAACCAGAAAGTTGATTGGAATACAAGTACAAAGTGTTTAGCTTTGTTAAATTACCAATATCTGGAGGGATGAGACCACTTAAATTGTTGGAGGACAACTCTAGATCTAGAAGAGATTTCAAGTTCCCTATCTCCTTAGGAATCAAACCAGAAAGTTGATTGGAATGCAAGTACAAAGTGTTTAGCTTTATTAAGTTACCAATATCTGGAGGGATGAGACCACTTAAATTGTTGGAGGACAACTCTAGATCTAGAAGAGATTTCAAGTTCCCTATCTCCTTTGGAATCAAACCAGAAAGTTGATTGGAATACAAGTACAAAGTGTTTAGCTTTGTTAAATTACCAATATCTGGAGGGATGAGACCACTTAAATTGTTGGAGGACAACTCTAGATCTAGAAGAGATTTCAAGTTCCCTATCTCCTTAGGAATCAAACCAGAAAGTTGATTGGAATGCAAGTACAAAGTGTTTAGCTTTATTAAGTTACCAATATCTGGAGGGATGAGACCACTTAAATTGTTGGAGGACAACTCTAGATCTAGAAGAGATTTCAAGTTCCCTATCTCCTTGGGAATCAAACCAGAAAGTTGATTGGAATACAAGTACAAAGTGTTTAGCTTTGTTAAATTACCAATATCTTGAGGGATGAGACCACTTAAATTGTTGGAGGACAACTCTAGATCTAGAAGAGATTTCAAGTTCCCTATCTCCTTAGGAATCAAACCAGAAAGTTGATTGGAATGCAAGTACAAAGTGTTTAGCTTTATTAAGTTACCAATATCTAGAGGGATGAGACCACTTAAATTGTTGGAGGACAACTCTAGATCTAGAAGAGATTTCAAGTTCCCTATCTCCTTGGGAATCAAACCAGAAAGTTGATTGGAATACAAGTACAAAGTGTTTAGCTTTGTTAAGTTACCAATATCTGGAGGGATGAGACCACTTAAATTGTTGTAGGACATCGCTAGATATTCAAGAGATTTCAGGTTGCCTATCTCATTGGGAATATTCCCAAAAAATTTATTTTCATAGAGACTAAGAAACCTAAGATTTCTTAGGAGACCGATTTCTGGTGGAATTCTCCTAGAGAACTGATTCTGGGAGAGATCGAGATGGTGGAGTTTGGAGAGGTAGCTGATTTGAGGTGGGATGGCATCAAAGAGTTTGTTCAAGCTGAGGTCAAGATATTCAAGACTAGGGAAGGACAAGAATGAAAACTCATGTAGCGTACCTTGAATACCACAAGTGGAAAGGTTTATCGTTCTGACACTTCCTGCTGAGTTGCATGAAACACCAGTCCAAGTGCATGGGCTTGTTCTTGGTTTTGGATTGCTACTGGAAGAATTTGTGGCATTAATATTATGAGTGGGAGGGTACCAGGTGAGATCATTGAGGGCTTTATTTGGAAATAAGCTGGCTTTCCATTTGAGAAGAGCCTTTGCTTCAGTATGAGAAGTAGAAGTAGCAGAAGGAAAAGCAACCCAATTTGGTGATGAAACATACAACAAGATGACAAGGCAATAAGGCAGGAAGCATAGTTTAGCGGAAGTTAAAGATGTCATGGTCATTGTTCATGCGGTATATGTATATTGTATGGCCGTGCCTTACTACTTATATATAGTATGGGTTAGTCTTTGGGGTTCAATTGAGCATTGAAAAGTCTTTCGGATCTCATCTATAATCAATTTTCTTTTGAGAAAAAGTCTCTGTCTTTCATTCTTTAAATTTAAATGCCAATTTTGTATTTTCTGGATGAAATAATGAAATGAAATTGATGGAGGTGAGAGATAACCATATGCATGACATAGGGGTTTAGATGTGTCCCACCCACCTAAATGCTCGACAAAGATTTATTTGTTTACTTCAAATCTCCCTATCCTCAAAATCAGGCCAAGTATTTTTTACTATTCAGTGAGCTTGCTGCTATTGTTAATAAAGAAGCTAACAAATTAAATGAAATTTAGATAAAAATTGCGTGCAAAAAGCCTGTTCCTTGTGCTCTTGAATAAGTTATCTTTCACCTCAGCAGTTGTTCTTAGAATGGCTGGAGTCAAAGTCTTTATCTCTCATTCTTTATAGTTATTGTTAAATGTCAATTTTGCATTTGCTGGACTGAATTAATGAAATAAAATGGATGGAAGTGAGAGCGTCATTGATGGTTTGTTTTGTCGTATATTGGATAAATTCATTTGATAATTGTGCTCCTTCGATGCCACTACTGATAATTAATTGTCAACTGAATTTTTTAATTTATCCCCATTTCATCCCCAATTCCCATTGATTCCCGCCATTGATGTTCAATAAAAGGCTATGTGAAGTCCTTGATTATTCCTTGTGCCAAAATCAACAGGTATGAGAGCCTGTTGCTTGTGCTCTTGATTAAGTTGTGTAAGAACTGATTTTTACACCTCAAATTAATAGTCAACTTAATTTTTTTAATTTATCAACACAAAATACATTGGTAATTTATTTGTTTGCTTGCTTTGTAGTTGAATGAAAGCTATTTCTTCATATTTGTTTTTTTTTTTTTTTAAAAAAAAAATCAATTATTCCCCTTGAACTTGTACATAACTTTTATTTTGCCCAATATTTTTTCAGTTGAGAAAATTCAGGATACTAACATTTTTTTAAAGTTAATCTACCCTCTAGTGCTAAATTTCCTTACATTCCAACTATTTTTCAATTTTTTTTTTTATTTTTATTTTTTTGCCAACGAAGAAAGTTTTATTAGAGACGAATAGCTAAGTTTACATCACTAGCTAAAATATCAAAGATCCACTCGGGCCACACTCGGTCCCAAATGTGGTTACCACCTACTCTAGACACAAAGGCCGCAACCTCGTGCGCTGCCTTATTACACTGACGGGGAGTAGCTAAAAAAACAACCTGTTGGAGCCTGCCAGCAAGCACCTTAATATCAAACACCATAGCCTCCACCGCAACATCGACTTGACGCTCCCTCTAAGCATCTGGATCAATTGCATCGAGTCAGATTCAATCTCCACATACACCAGTCGACCCCTAATGCAAGCCAGCAAGGCTTCTCTTATCTCCTCCGCCTCCATCATCAAGGCCATACTACCCCATAATCCCCCTACACCCCCTGTCTGCACCAGCCACCCATCAGAATCTCTAATAACCCAACCAGCCCCTCCCTTTTGCGTCTGCTGTAGCCAAGCTCCGTCACAATTAGCCTTAACCCAACCATGTGGCGGCTTAGTCCACGCAGTAGGCACCTGTTGAACATGATCTGGCAGATGAGGTAACTCGTTAATCAATGGCTTGGCAGCCATCCGGGCAGCCCGATACTCTTGTGCGCATGGAGACATCCCACCATCGTTGTAGGGTCCATGACAGAACCTTCAAACACTACACTATTTCTTGTTTTCCACAGCCTCCATAACCCAAAAACCACCACCTGTAAAATTTCTTGAGAGTTCTGATGCTTCTCATACTTCTGTAATAAGTTGTCCCAGCACTCACCTCCCCAATCAACTGTGAAGCATCCAGCTGTATGGAACTTCCAAACCAAAAAACTCTAGCATGCTCACTGATGCGCATATTTTATATTATATATTTAACCTCATTCTTAATATATTTTGGTTAATATTTTGGAAGAATTTTGATACTTTGAATTATATTTCTAATATAGGACTCTCGACTCCCTCTGGAGCAAAACATAATCAAATGGATGAATTTTGGAGTATTTCCAGTTGGAGGACGTTCGTGAGTCACTTGGCTTGATCGTATCAAAATTTAAGACTTTTCTACCAAGCGGTTATTTTCTGGCGATAAAATAAAGGAGCAGTGCTGCTGGAATAGTGACGATTTGGGCTTTTATTGTGTTTTGGAGCCCAAGATGACCTCAGATGGGTTCGTGGCCTTCTGAAGAAGTGTTCAGAACATTTTTATCTTTAAAACGAGCTATCTTGGGCCAAATTTGGAGGAGATTTGAGACCAAAACGTGGCTGGGCAGATTTGGGCAGATTCTCCTAATCCAATTTGGATTTTATATCCTAGTATTATCTTATTTTAACCTAGTTTCCTTGTGGGGATTGGGCAGCTAGGTTTTAGGAGGTATTTAAGCTCCTTTTCACAGCAATTTAGTGGACGCCCTTTTGACTTCTCTTTTGGCTTTTGAACGCGACTTTTGCTAGGATTTTGGAAGAACTTATACTTCAAGGTGTTTTCGATCTTTATTATTTTAATGAAGAACTTGATTATTTTTATTGTCAACATGCGTAACTAACTCTCTTTTGCTAGGGTGAGGCCACGAGCCTTAGCAAGAATATGTAGTTTCTGTCCAATTTGCTTATGATTATATGCATGCAGGTTTTCGAATTATTCATCACTGGGTTAAACTATCTAAGTGTCTTGATGCTTGATCACCATTAGGATGTTTAGAAAAGTAATTTGATGCAGTTTTGGTCGGAGGTCGGTCCCTGAAATTGACGAAGGCTTCTTGTGATTAATATGTGCAAGTTCACTTAGGATGAATACCACGTCTTAAGGGTTGCATGGTTTTTCAAAAGGTTTCATAGAACTTAATGAGTCATGTATGTTTAGATTTGATCCGAATACCACAGACGGATTGCATGTGTGATATACGCTCTATGTTGGGGGTCCAAGTAGGCATATATTAGGAATACCTAACCTTCGAAATATGCATGTATAGGTCATAAGTAATTGGGGGAACTATATAGAATTGTTAAGGTGACGGCGGATCCCTAGTGCTTTCTTAATTTGATTTCTAAAAACACAACTGTTTCTCTTGCTCTTAGCTTTAATTTTGCATATTGCCTTATTTTTATTAGTTAAATTCCTTTTAATTTAAGGTCTTCAAATCAAACATCTCAACTTTCTCTTTTGCAATAATTAATTAGAATTTGGTTGCTACGAGTTATTTAATAATCCCTGCGGAGAACAACCTTGCGAGAATCATTTATACTACAATAACCTTGTCATTCTTGTAAGTTTTGTAGGAGTTTTAACCCTGTTTGCGCAGGTATTAAAAAGCTCATTCACAGCCACAAAGGACGCAGGTATTATCAACATCAACCGATCGACGCCGCAAGTTTCCTTTTACTGCTAAAGCATTTCGACAGCTCCTCCAAACAAATGCTCGAAGTTTAGGCGGTACTTGCAATCTCCAAATGCTCTTCCAAAATTTCTTCCGATCATTTCCATAGCTGCACTCCTCTTCCGCTTTCCCCCCCAACTCACCACTTTTCCGTAAGGTTAGAGCAAGTTCATAGCCGGTACGAACTGAGTATCCACCATGCGTAGTAAAATGCCACACTAGTCTGTCATCACAGCCCCATCTGCTAAGAGGTAATGATAATATGGTCTGGGCTTCCACACTATTGAAACACGGCAAAATAAGATCTCGATTCCACATCTTCGTTTGATCGTCAATAAGTCCCTGCACCAAAACAGGTATTTCTGGGTGTCTAGAATAAATCTTAAAGGAAGAAGGGGAGGGTACCCATTTATCTATACAGGTACGAACTTGATGTCCATTGCCTATACGCCATCTCATGCGTGCCTCCAATATTTTCCGTCCTTGCAAAATACCCTTCCACCCCAACGACGTCCCACGACCACCACCAGCGCTCATGAAATCTGAGGATCTAAAATACTTGTCCCGATAAGTAGTGGCCAGCAGTGAGTCAGGGTGTTTGATAATTCGCCAACCAATTTTTGCAAGCATGGCTAGGTTGAAGCATCTAAGGTCCTGAAAGCCCATACCCCCAGCTTCTTTCAACATACTGAGACATTGCCAACCAACCCAGTGGATACCCTTATGCTCCTTGTGCCTCTTCCACCAATACCGAATGATCTCCCTCTCTATCTCCTTGCATAAATTAATGGGTAACTGAAAACATGACATAGCATAATTCGGCATAGCCATGGCCACGGCTTTGATTAGCACTTCCTTCCCAGCTTGCGATAAATATTGTTCAGACCACCCCATAAGCTTGGCATTAATTTTGTTGCGTACCTCCTCAAAGACCTGCTGTTTTGACGCACCAAAATCTGCAGAGAGGCCCAAATATCGTCTGAACCCATCCTTTTGTTGTACCTGTAATATTTCTCCCACTTGCTTCCGGACACGAGCTGGGCATTTTTTCCCAAACAAGAGGGAACTTTTATCAAAATTGATACACTGACCTGACCCCTTCTCATAGTCAACTAGAATATTTTTCAAGCACCTAGCCTCACGTTCATTAGCTTTGCAAAATATAACCGAATCATCGGCGAAGAACAAGTGTGAAATACTACCTCCTTGAGGATGAAATCGGAAGCCCTGCAAGGCACCCCGCTCTTCCTGCTTCTTAATCATAGCTGACAAGCCCTCGGCACATAATAAGAATAAGAAAGAAGACAAGGGATCACCCTGACGGAGACCCCGGGAAGGTAAAATATGTCCTGTAGCCTCACCATTAACAATCACACTATATGTTATAGTAGACACGCACTCCATGACCCAACTCCGAAAGACAGAATCAATTCCCAACCTTCTCATCATATGCTCCACAAATGGCCATTCAACCCGGTCATAAGCTTTTGCCATATCTAGTTTCAGAGCCAAACTGGATCTCCCCAGTTCACCTCCTTCCTAAGCGAATGAAGTATCTCGTGAACAATTAAAATATTATCTGTAATTAAGCGGTCTTCAATAAAGGCAGATTGATTGAGACTGATGATCTCAGGTAGCAAAACTTTGAGCCTAGCAGTTAAAATCTTGGATATAATTTTATACACCAAATTGCATAAAGCAATTGGTCTCCACTGTGTCATCTTCCTTGGAGTAGCAATCTTCGGCATCAAGACGAGATGAGTATGATTAAGAGTTCTATGAAGCTTCCCGGAGTGAAAAAAACTCTTGACCATTCCACTGATATCCTCACCAACCATGACAGACCCGTCCCCGAATTTCCCGTAACCCGAGATTTAACCTCGGAGACCCGGCATCATACCCACGCGGGTTCACTCCCTAAATCTACGCCTCGCTTTACCAAAGAGGATTAAGGGCACGAGACTTTCACAAATTTCGCGAGTCTCCCCAGAATTGAACATTTCCCAAAATTCCCACCTGCATAAAACACATTTATCACCCAACTGGTAGCATGCACAATATAATCTCATGCAATTTACACAAATGGCCTCCGGCCTTCAAATGATTCTAGCAAAACTGCCCACAGAGTTTTTAAAATAACTTAATACATCAAACATGCATATAACAAATTCAAAATCTATTTATGCACACCTTCACTCACTCAGTCTCCAGGATCAATCTCAATTCAACCAAGTTTCAGGACCAACAACCAGGTCCGAACCAATCTCAATAAGACCACCTAAGTGGGGTCTAATCTGTGGCTGCACCTAGTAACTTCAGCTGCCTCGCCCTTCTCATCGAGGATCAAGCCACACGTAGCTCTTTCGTATCTATCTATCCTGGCTCCTAATATCAAATAAACCATTACAGCCATACAAATACATACATTCTAATATTTATCCATCACAACACACCAAACACAATCACAATATCACCCTTCATACGACGGGACGCACCCGGCCTCGTATGAGGCCTCAACACGCGGCTAATCCAAAGACGCGTGCGACCTCACCACCGGGCTGCTACATTCTCACCAGCCCTCACACAATCACATCTCCTCATACGTCGGACGCACCCGCCACGTATGGGGTCTGCCAACACGCCGGCTAATCCAAAGACGCGTGCGACCACCACCGGGCTCGCTACATTCTCACCACCTCACACAATCACATCTCCTCATACGCCGGACGCACCCGCCACGTGGGTCCGCCAACACGCCGGCTAATCCAAAGACACGTGCGACCTCACCACCGGGCCGACTACATTCTCACCACCCTCACACAATCACATCTCCTCATACGCCGGGACGCACCCCACGATGGGGTCATCAACACGCCGGCTAATCCAAAGACGCGCGGCGACTCACCACCGGGCTCGCTACATTCTCACCACCCTCACACAATCACATCTCCTCATACGCCGGGACGCACCCGCCACGTATGGGTCTCAACACGCCGCTAATCCAAAGACGCGTGCGACTCACCACCGGGCTCGCTACATTCTCACCACCCTCACACAATCACATCTCCTCATACGCCGACGCACCCGCCACGTGGGTCCGCCAACACGCCGGCTAATCCAAAGACACGTGCGACTCACCACCGGGCTCGCTACATTCTCACCACCCTCACACAATCACATCTCCCGTCCATACGCCGGACGCACCCGCCACGTGATGGGGTCCGCAACACGCCGCTAATCCAAAGACGCTGCAGACCTCACCAGGCACGCTACATTCTCACCAGCCCTCACACAATCACATCTCCTCATACGCCGGGACGCACCCGCCACGTATGGGGTCTGCAACACGCCGCTAATCCAAAGACGCATGCGACTCACCACCGGGCTCGCTACATTCTCACCACCCTCACACAATCATATCTCCTCATACGCCGGACGCACCCGCCACGTATGGGGTCCGCAACACGCCGGCTAATCCAAAGACGCGTGCGACCTCACACCGGCTCGCTACATTCTCACCACCCTCACACAATCACATTATGGGGGTACGTGGGGTAGTGCGTATAGCACTGTAAGCTAACATTCAATCGCTTTATTTACCTTTATACATCCACACAATTAATTTTATAAAATATAATTTCTAATCTTATATAAACCTCAACAAATAAAGCATTCCATAAACTCCCCCATTTAAATTATTCAATTATATCCTAAATCCACAATGTCCATTTACTTCGACAACGCTCAAGACCTATCACTAAGGTCATTCTAACCCTCAAAGAAAGGTAAGACTCTCTCGGAAGTCTCACGGTCAACCTAAGGTCAAACGGGCCTGCGGGGCCCACAACCTCCAAATTCCGATCTGACAGTTCCTATAGGTTCTACAAGGTCTAGGACACACGTCCTGCAAGTTTGGTCCAGATCGGACGGTCGGATCGCTCACGATCGCACGATCGGACGGTTACTAAAACCCTAACCCTAGGGTTGGCATTTCCGGAGTATCCGGGACTCCATTTTTCGATCCGTCGAATCCTACACGATCCTGGTAAGACCTAGATCAACATATTATAACTTCAGGACCATCCAACGGTCCAAACCTAGCGAACCCGGAAAATACGCGATATGCGATATCCGTTCGGAACTCTAACGGTATCCAAAATGAGATCCGAGCATACCTACGTGCTCGTGACATCGAGAGGATCACAGTGGGACAAAAATGCCCTCAGCTACGCGCGCCGCCACACGCGCCGGCAGCGTGTGTGTCTAAAGCGATATCGCATCGCCGGAAAACTTCCAAATCGTGAGCCAAGACTCCTACCCTAGGTAATACACCTAATTTGGAGTCACTTTTGTTCTTGGACATACCCCAAAATTGACCGGAGGTGGCCGGAATCGCGATCGCAAAATCGGCTGAAACCTAACTCGAAAATCGGATGATCTGCACTCAAAATTGATGCAATCCTACCCAACCATCAGCTAGATCATGAAAAATAGGTAGGAATCCATACCTCAATCACCAGAAACGGTGGCCGGAGGAGGGAGATCGAGCCGTGAAGTTTCACAAAACCGCGCGATTCCGAGCTTTTTCCGGCGGATTCCGCCATTGCCGCCGGGATGGTCGGAAAGGTTGCCGGGTGACGGCGTTCGAACCCGACCGGCCAGTGGCCGGTGATGCACCGTGGTGGCGGACCCAAAAATGGCGTCGGTGAGCGGTGCTCGGGAGCTGCGCGGGAGGAGAGAGAAGGAGCACGCGAGAGAGAGAGAGAGAGAGAGAGAGTGACGGGGGCAATTCCGTCTTTTAACCAAAAACCCACTTCAAAATATTTACGATTATGCCACTGAGCTTCATTTGACCATATCTCTCTCGTTACGACTCCGATTCGAGCCCACTACGTGTCTACGGACTCATCTCACCGTGCTCTACGCAACGGTACAACCGGAATTCCCAAATTCCTTCCGGGTAAGAAAATGACTAAAATACCCCTATCCCACGGGTAATTTCTCAATTCCACTTAAATTAATTAAACATGGGATAAATTTGGGGTCGGGGTGTTACAAACCACATCCCAATACTGTTGGAAGAATTTCCCCGTAAATCCATCCGACCCAGATTTTGTAGGGTTCAAGGATTTCATCACTAGCCAAATCTCTTCAGATGAGATTTGCCGTGTCAAGCACGCATTCTCACGCATGGTCACCCGTGGCTGAACACAATCAGTAATGTACTCTATATTCGAAGGGGAACACGTGGTAAAAATCTCCTGAAAATAGGAAAGGATTAGTGGTTTAACTTCACTATCATCCGTACACCACCGTCCTGCAGAATCTTCTAAACCCACCATCCTATTTGCACGACGACGAGCAAGCGTCTTAGAATGAAAAAAATTTGTGTTCTTTTCTCCTTCATTAAGCCATTGGACTCGAGATTTCAGCTTCCAATATACCTCTTCCTCCCGGAACGCCTCTTTAAGGCTACTCTCCAACTGCAAGACCTCATCACGATCAAAGTCAGGAGCCAGATAAGTAGCTTTGAGTTGTTGCTGTAAGAGAGCAATAGTAGCCTTGGAACTTCTCCATTCACTTCTTCTCCAATCCAAAATCCCCTTCCTAACCCAAAGATAATTTCCAAATCTATAGCCCCTTGACCCCGAAACTGCTCGCATCATCTCTCTTCTACCACTTTTCGCACCCCTCCAATCCCCAATGAGGATCAAAATAAATCTTTTACGCCATTTCCTACCGGACCTTGGGTTTGTAGTAAGAGCAAGACATGGTCGAGCTGCACCACCACATGATGTATCAGAGCAGCCGGATACAGTGTAACCCATTGATCATTCCCAAAACCCCTATCCAAGCGTTCCATTATGCCTCCCTCCTGCCGCCTGTTCCTCCAAGTAAACGGATGGCCCACATATCCCAAATCCAACAGGTGACTATTCACTGCAAACATGGAAAAATCATACAAGCTTCGTTCCTTCGTGGCAAACCCCCACGCTTCTCAGATACGTCCATAATATCATTGAAATCTCCCATAAGTAGGCAAGCCTCCTGACACTGGGCCATCCTATCCTGTAACATTTGCCATTGTGATCTCCGTACTCGCTCATCAGTACTTGCATACACTGCAAAGAAGCGCCACTTGGCACCATTCTCCTCATCCTTGATCACAACCTCAATAAAAAAATCAGCATACTTGAGTAATACAACCTGTGACATCTCCTTCCAGAATAAACACAATCCTCCACTCAAGCCCCGAGGCTCAACCGCATGCATAAATTGCATACCTAACTGACGTTTTAAATACCCATAGCGTTGACTCAGATTTTTTGTTTCTAGGAGGATCACTATGTCGGACTTTGGAGCCTAACTTGCTCCTTCAAACTCAAACTGTCATAACACTCCCGATACCCGACAGCCCAGGACTATGATCCTCATAATGCTCGCGGAGACTCGAGTCCGGTCTCCGCTTCTTGAATTAGAGTATCGTCAAAAGTTATCTCCCTTCGAGATCCCATACGCCTATCCTCCACAAGCGACACCAACCGAATACCAAGACACCTCCTTTTATCCATACTGTCATTCTCATTTTCCTCTCTCCCTTTTGCTCCTAGAGCCTACACCACCTGTGTTAGAATTAACAGTTGCCCAAATATAAGTGGCCCCAGATTAAAATGATCGACCCAGACGTCGCGCCTCAGATTGACCCCCAAATTCCCTCCGACATCAGCCCGGTTACTTAAGGCCTCGTATTGTTCCTTGCACTGTGGTCCTTTCCTCTACCCCGGCCACCGCATTCAAATCAATAGCGATCCCACTATCGATAGAAGTTTGAACACCTCCATGAGGAAGATGAGGCTCAACTGAGTTCGCGGCGAGACCTCAATGTTGCCATGTGGCCCCAAAATTCCAGCCTCCCATGCCGCCTCCCGTATCTGCCTATTCCGTTCTTCTGCCTCCCTTGTTGCACGAATTCTCCCACTAGATTAGAGTCCTCCGTGATAACCCCTCCCCCTCCTGTATGCCCTTGTCTTATCCGCTAATCACTACATCGGCTTTGCTTCCCGAACCTTCCCTCATATTCCCTGTAAAATAAGACTTGCGACGCATATTCCCATCAAGACTATCCTCGAGACCCATGGATCGAATCGACGACTCCTTTCGTCCATGTTGCCGGTCTTCGTCCGCGCAAGTCCTCACTTGCCTCCAATCTCGCAAAAGCCATCATCCGATCCCGCAAATTTTGGGAACTATCTGCAGGCTGCTTTTCAACACAAATCCGATCGGGATGCCCTGCACACCCCCAAAGAAAACAATATTCTGGCAAAAACTCATAACGAAAATCCACCCAAGTGGCACCCTCTTCAGGAAACTCAACAAAAGAACCACACATAAGCGATTGCCGCACATCCAAACGAATACGAACGCGTAAGAACCGCCCTATACATTCTTCCCCCTCTGTATGGTCAACTTCCAGCACTTGCCCCAACACCGAACCTATTTTTCTGGCCACCACCGTGGTCATATTTAGCAGCGGAACTCCATGCATCTGCACCTAGAAGGAAGCCATGGATGCCTCCACCTCCCGCACCTCCTTCCCATGCTGGATTTCAGATAGGAGTACGAGATGTTCCTTGTAAGACCAGGGCTCCATATCCAAAACACGAAGCATGTCCCGTCTACTAGCAAATCTTATCAGAAACTTCCGTTCATCAATCTCTTTTATTGAAACTCCATCGCCCCCATACCATAATTTTTCACAAACCCCCACAAACCCATCCGAGAATACAGCCTTAGAAGTCAGAACCCTTGCCACCAAGGAGAACCGCGACCCCCGCATAAGATTGATTCCATCCCCTGCCTCAATCCGAATCCCCCCTCGTTCACGTGCTGACAATCGTAGATGGCTACCAAACCGCTTCTCTAAATGACGAAAGTTTGTATCCTTAATTTTTAAAATAACATAATTATATAGCAAAATGAAAATTATGTACAAATTCAGGTGGGATTTCAATAGCCGGGGTTGAGGTTGTTCCTCTATCTGTGGTGTTTTTTTTTTTTTTAAAGCTTTGTATATTTTTATTTTTTTCTTATTTGGATTGTAAATTTCTCTAACAAAAAAAATATTAGAACCCTGACACATTGAAATATAGGAAATAAGCACACAATTATCTCTATATATTTTCAGCCTGTCTGTTATCTGTAATGTTAAAATTGGAAAGTTTGCATGTTCTTGCTAAACTTTAGTGAAATGAGGTTGATACTTGAATGCCGTTTTCTCCTTCCTATTATTACACCCCATGAGTCAAGAACAAGATTTCTTATTAAAGGAGCCATTCAAGTCAATGCACATGACTAGAAAACTAATTCGATTTTGTTTGTTTTTTAGTATGCACAACTTGCTCATATACTTTTCTTTGATCAAGGGTTCCTCGACTTTGATGTTTTTGGGAGGAAAATATATTGGAATTACTAAAATGAAATTTATGGAAAGTGAGAGGTTACTATTTGCCTGACATAAGGGTTCAGAAGTGTCCCACCTGAATGCTTGACACTATGTCACATGGTATATCGTAGGCAGGGACGGATCCACAAAGGAGGTGGTCAAATGACCTCTGCAACTCTGGGATCTGCCATTGGAGGGGAGAAAATTGACCCCTGCAAAGTGCTCGATGAAAGTCCCCAAAGAGCAGCGCTCTTCTCCCTAGCGTGCAGCGCCGACCTCGCAATCTGATGCTCATCGACTATTTGTGATTTGCTCACTGATCTGATATTTCAGTTTAGCTTGAAGTATTTGACAGAAGCGAAGATAACTGCTTGGTGATATTTTCACTTCTATCTTCAATATTCTTCACTTTGAGTACCCATTGGTTGGTCTGTAGGGGAAAAAAATCGGCTTCTTTTTATTTTAACTTTGAAAAAGTACGGATATTTGACAAAAGTGAAGATTACTACTCGGTGGAACTGATATTTGATGCTTCATTTTTGTATTTGATTGATTAAATATTGATGGAAATATAAATTTAAGATCTTGTAGTATTGGGCTCGGGGAAATTAAGGCATTCCCAGCTATTTGGTTTGTCTTGGCTGAAATAGATTTCTTAAGAAAACGATACAACATAGAAGCTCAATTAGTTTTTTTATATGAATTTTCATTAGCTTTTCTCGATTAATAGATTGATACCTTACTTGTTCATATTGAGAAAGATGTGTTCGCTTTTATTGATAATGAAACTATAATAGAACGTTTTCAGAATATGAAAACTCATCGTGGACAATTGTCGTGTGGTTTTTTCTATTAATTATAAATTATAAATTATCGTTTCATTTTTATGGGTTTATTTTTGTATAAATTTTTTTTACAAATTTATAAATAAACCCAATCCTAGACATATATTTATAAAAAAACCCAAGCACTATTTAAACATAGAAACACACCCAAAATCAACCCCAAAATCAACAATTGTATATTTTTTGGGTGTGTTTATAAATGGATTTTGAGTGTGTGTAATGATGGGTTTTGGGTGTGTTTATAAAGTGTTTTGGGTGTTGGGTTTTTTTATAATTTCAACTCCCATTTTGGGTGTTTTAGTGAAACTCCCAATTTTTTTTTACCATGTTAAACGTTGACCCCAGCAAGGAAAATTCCTGAATCCGTCCTTGATCGTAGGTAACAAGCTTCAACAAATGCAGCCTCTCCGAATAAAAAGATACTGAGAAGGGTTTTTGTCATGAATGATCCTTGAATTTTTCAAAAGTCCTCATTTGAATTCTCAAACTTTCCAATCAATCAATATGATCCTTAAGCCTCATTTGAATTCTCAAACTTTCAAAAGTCCTCATCAGTTATTTATTAGCTTGCTTGCTTTGTAGTTGAATGAAAGCTATTTCTTCATTTTTTTTTATTAAAAAAAAAAATCAATTATTTGGCCCCAAAAAAAAGAGGCTAAATTGTTGAAATTCCCTTTGAACTTGTACATAACTTTCATTTTGCCCATTGTTTTTTTATTTGATAAAATTCAGGATACAAACTTTTTTTTAGTCAATCTCCCCCTTAGAGCTAAATTTCCACCTGAATGCTACTTCAAATCTCCCTATCCTCAAAATCAGGCCAAGTCTTTTTTACTATTGAGTGAGCTTGCTGCCATTGTTAGAATTGTAATAAAGAAGATAACGAATTGAATGAAATTTATATACAAATTGCATGCAAAAAGCCTGTTCCTTGTGCTCTTGAATAAGTTATCTTTCACCTCAGTGGTTGTTCTTACAATGGCTGGAGTCAAAGTCTTTGTCTCTCGTCCTTTATAATTGTAGTTAAATGTCAATTTTGCATTTTCTAGACTGAAGTAATGAAATGAAATGGATGGAAGTGAGAGCTCATCACTACCTATATGCTTGAATAATGCTTGGCACATTATTATTATTATTATTATTATTTATTTTTTCTTGGTGCATGGCTATTCTTAGTTGCCTTAGGCGACTCAGAAATCAAACTCACATGGCTTCACGTGGCTTTACCTCTTAGTAGCATTAATGGTCCATTTTCAACTTCTTCTTTTTTCCCTCTTTAATCTCTCACCAAACATGAGTAGAACTATTTATATAAATAAAATATATATATATATAAAAAAGAACCCGCCTAGTGATTCGGCAGGAGTATAGCCGTACGGCTATACTATTTATTTTTTTAAAAAAATAAAAAAAGGACCCCAGTAACGCCGTGCGGCTATACTTTTTTTTAAAGAAAAATCTCAAGTATAGCATGTTGGCTATACTATAAAAAAGGCCCCGCATAGCGGTTCGGGGCCCACATGTAAAAACTGTATAGTCACGCAGCTATAGTAATTTTTATAATTAAAAAAAGGTAGTTTAGCCGCGCGGCCATACTCTATCAGCATATTATGTGTAAAAGGAGTATGGCCGCATGGCTATACTATTTATATAAAAATAAAAAATACAAGAGGACCCGCATAGCGATTCGGCACTAGGCTATACTCGTTAAGTATATTATCTTTAAAAGGAGTATATCCGAACGGCTATACTATTTATTTAAAAAGATTATAAATAAATAAAAACCCATAAAGCTGCGCGGGTAAACTTATTTTAAATAGGATTAAGTGCTACAGTGCCCCTTGAAACATTGGTCAATTCTCACTTTATCCCCTGAAAGTTAAAGTGACCCACTTTGCCCCCTTGACCAAGGTTTGATGTTTCACATTGCCCCTACCGTTAACTCCATCCAAAAGTCATTTAAGTTTGATGACGTGGTAGGGGTATTTTAGTAATTTTGTGCACCTAGGTTTTTTAATTACTTAAACAAATTAAAATATAAACATAAAATTGAAAATGAAATAGATTTTAGAAAAAAAAGAAAAAAGAAAAAAACCCAACCCATCCCTCCTCCTCGAATCGCATTCTCAATGGTCTCCTCAACAAGGTGAGCCAAACCCATTGGTGGCCTGGCTGTTATTAGTTGCAGGAGCAGCACCCCAAGTGAAAATATATCAGATTTTGTTCCAAGCATGCCGGCTTTTTTTTTTTCTTTTGGATTTGCAGAGAGGGGTAGAGAAGAGGAGTTAAGGGAGAGGGGAACATTAATGTTGCTGGGGGTGGGGAAGATTGGGACGCCTCTTCCTTCTCTCGCCTTGTAACCCCCACTCACCAAAACCCAAAGCTCCCCCAACCCGTGACCCACCCTTCTCCTGTGCGTAACTTGGAAAGCCATCACCCCACCCGCAACCTGCGCATAACTCAAAACTCATTGCCCCCTCCCCTAGTAACCCATTCTCCTTGGCAGAACCCAAAACCCACCCTCAATGTAAATCAAAACAACCCAAAAAAAAAAAAACCCACCCTCGGCAAAAATCAAAACAACAACCCTCCCTCTGTGTTTTCTACCCCACTCCCACAGAATCTCAACCTGCATACCCATTAATCAACTTTCAAGTTTCATGCCTCCCATCCCTAAAAACAAAACAACAAAACAACTAAGAGAGAGAGAGAGAGAAAGAGAGAGAGAGAGAGATCAATTTTTTAAAGTTTTAAATTTTATGTTTGTATTTTAATTTTTTTAAGTAATTAATTTTTTTATCCATGATGGAGGTGGGCTCCACTTTGCCACATTACCCACTCAAATTTGTGAATAAAAAACTTAGGTGCACAAAATTATTAAAACACCCCTGCCACGTCATCAAACTTAACAAAATTTTGGATGGAATTGACGGTAGGGGGCATTGTGGAACATCAAACCTTGGTCAATGGGGCAAAGTGGGTCACTTTAACTTCCAGGGGATAAAGTGAGAATTGACCAATATTTCAAGGTGCACTGTAACAACTAAGCCTTTTAAATATGAAAACTCAAAGAAATGGTATTCAAGCATTTGGTATAGGACTTTGTACATTTATATACTATTTGAAAACCCAATATTTTTTAATTTTTTTTTTATGACATTAATTCAATCCCAGACTTGCCACAGGAATCTACCATTATGAAAGCAATTTTAGTGCAGTTTATTAGCAATACTCAAACACGTAAGCAAATTGAAAACATAAACTACATAGGAACGGTAATAACTAACTCTTGCTTTGAATGAAAGATATCTTCTGATTTTAAATATATAAAAAAATCGGTTATTTGGTGCCAAAAACCAAAAAAGGCTAAACTATTGAATATAACTTTTATTTGAAGCATTGTTTTTTTTTATTTTAGAAAATTCAAGATACAAACTTCTTTTTTGAAGTCAATCTCCCCCAAACTTCTAAATTTCTATTTTATCGTTAAAAGATACCATGTGGGCACCATGAGGGCAAATTGGTCAATTTGTACCTTATAAACAATTAAAAACTGAAAAATAAAATAAGATCAAACATATACACAACAAAAAAGAATTATAACATAAATAGAGAAAATACATTCTTTGTTTTTTAGAATACTGTTTCCCACTCTCCAAACTACCCAGCTGGATTATAAACCCTAGATCACACACAGCTCTGACAAATCAAATAGAGAGAAAAACAATGATTTTTGTTGTTGTTGGTATATTCGAGTAATATCATGCATAGATATGGGGTTACCATATCTTGGAACGTATTCAAGTTTTGCACAGCTTTCTGAGGGCGGGGCTGAGTCATTTTAAAATGATGACATTTTAGGACAGTTAACGATAAGGAGGAGATTGGCTAAAAAAAGAAAATTGTATCCTTAATTTTCTAAATAAAAAAATAATGAGGTAAAATGAAAGTTATGTACAAGTTCACAGGGATTTCAACAGTTTAAGCCGGGGGTTGAGGTTGCTCCTCAATCTGTGTTGTTTTTTTATATTTTATTTTTATAGCTTTGTTCATTTTATATTTGTTCTTATTTGGATTGTTGGGTCTCAATAAAATTTCTCTAACAAGAAAATATTAGAAACCTGACACATTGAAAAATAGGAAAGAAGCATACACATTTTCGGTCAAAGTCTTTGTCTATTATCTATAATTCAGAATATCTGGGTTAAGAGATTGGCTGTCGAGAATTTACACAATTGGAGAATATTCAAAATATTTAGTTCTATGGAGTGGGAGATTTCAGTTTGAAGACTAACAATCAATATCATGATTTTAATCCAAAAAGGCATAAATCCGAGGACAAATTTTTGTCAACCTAGGGAGAATGATGCAGATAAAGAGCCATTAAAGTTTATGGGGCATTTGAATCAAAAGCATTAATAAGTTCAATGCATTAACGTTTTGTTTTGGCTTCTAATAAATTCCATGTATTTGGAATGGAATAGCTAGAGTCGTAATTATTTGGATGGGGCTTAATGTATCCGGATTAATGGGTTAATTAATTTAGGTGCTAGTTCAATGTATGCAATGAGAGATTAAGTCTTTAAATACTTGTATGCTCATATTTCTCAAGGAAGTGGTTGTTGATAATTGAAATTGAAAACAACGAGAGTGTTCTCTCATCTTTGCTCATAATCTGGGTATTCTTAGAATTAACGGATTTGAGTATTTTATTCTATCTTTTATGCCAAGTTTCGGGTATTCTTGGACTAAATGGGGCTTGGTGGTTTGTGGTTCATGTTTTCCAACATCCTTGCTCGAGTCTTGCTGCATCAATCAGCTTGAAGAAACACATTGAGCCATGGAGGACCCTCTTCGAGCCAAACGTCTATGGATACACTACCTAAAGAAAACTTAGCAAGTCTCTATCAGCCACAATATTACACAATTTGGGAACAAAGACAAAAGAGAGAGAATCAAAATTTCTAAATAACATGTGGATGTCATTGATAATACCCCCAGCAACCCCAAAAACCTCATTGCCAGAGACGATGTCGTTAATGGCATTCTTCACATCTGTCTCAACCACTAAATGATTTGAAGAAAAGTCCAACACATGAATTTGGGTTGCGTTGCCTATCTGAGGTGGTATGCTACCAGAAGGGTTGTTTCCTACCATTAGTATGGTTTTCAGCTTTCGGTATTGTCCGCAGTTGTGTGAGATTTCTCCATACAAGTTGTTGTGGCTTATATTCATAAAATCAAGATTCGGATAAACAACGAAGTCTTAAAATATATTGCCCATCAATTGGTTTTGGTCAAAACGGACTCTCACTAAGCCCGTGTAATTTTTCAAGGTTTTAAATTGGACCAGTCAAATAGTTTGTTTGTACTGACAAGTTTGTGAGTTTTCCACCATGGTAGATATTTGGGGGCAAATAACCAAACAATTGGTTTGTGTGGGCTTAATGCCTTCTGGGCTTTTAACTTGTTGTTGGTTCTTTTGCATTTTATTTGGGCCTTTGGCCTTTTGCTTTGTTGTTGAGCTCAGTTGGTTGAATCTCTCTTTTTGGTGTATTGTTATGCCCTTTTTGAGTTTTTAATGAAATCCACTTCCAACCAAAAAATAAATAAATAACCAGACAATTGGTTTGCATCCAACGCCAGTGTAGTTAAATTCTTGAGATTCTCTAACTCTTGTATACAACAAGTGGAAAGGTTTAGCTTAAACATGAAAAATATGTATGTACGTGTACAATGCGAGTATTAAACGTGAAAATGCTAAATTCTTTATACGGGTAATAATTCTAAAAAAGTAAATACTCAAAAGGGGACAATAGAGACTCAGATAATGACCTAATAGTAATTAATAATGCTTTAAACTACTCTTATCAATAAACAAAAATCGAGGAAAAATAATTATATATAAAAATAAAAAAAATAAAAAAAAAGATCACAGTGTCTATGTGTTGGGTGAAACACAAGACATTTCTAATCAATTTTCCTTTTTATATTCTAATAATATTAAAAATCCACCATGCATGCTGTATAAGATTCTTTTCTTAATCGCCTATACATATGTTCTACCTCACCAGATGCCCTTAGTGAATCTCAATATGTGGTTTTCTATAATTACGTTGTATTATTTAATTTGCACCTGCAAACAAAAATATGAAAACTCAATGGAATGGAATGGTATTCGAGCATTTGGTATAGGACTTTGTACATTTATATACTGCATAGTATGGATTACATGTGTGAAAGATCATGAAGTTCATGTATCTTATAATATATTGGTAAACTCTTTACACATTTTATGGGACTGTCTATATGCTTTCATTGGACTGGTGGTTAAAGTTTGACATTTACCAACACCTGCCCCTTGTTCTAGGTTTCTTCACTTCAAGTGCACCGATTGACCAGCGTTGCGATCGTCCCATCCCAGCAAGTTTATATATTCTTATTTCTCCAATATATAATAATCTGGTCGTGGACTCCACCAGCGACCCCTTGTGTGCACGTAAGATGCTCGATGAAAATCCCTTATGGGCTTGCCTTGCGCTGCTCAGTGCTCTCTAACCTTCTTCCAAACGCACTCTTGGAGCACCACGACTTGGATTATTTTTGGGTTGCAAGGGCAGCGAAGAAGATGATGTCGTCGTGAAGATGATGTTGGTGATGTTGCCTAGCATATTCCTCATTTTAGTTGAAACTCACCGTTTCACTAACTTGTAGGTTTTTTAAAAAGTTTGGCCCAAATTTTTATTAATAAAACCATTTTAACCTTTTACTCCAGTGACATATTTAACTAATATGTTAGTACAATAATAATTTATAAAAATTAATAAATATATTATTTTCATGGCCGTATAGGTGTAATGTTGAGATGGAAGAGTTTTCCTTTTGGCTAAGAAGCGAAAAGAGGATTTTTTTTTTTTTTTTTGGGTGAGTTTTAGAAAGGAAAAGAATTGAAGCATATCTCATACTCACTAATTTTTAGTTAAAATGTAACTAAAAAAACTAGAAAACTAACTCCAATTTCAACTCCAATCATACTCCCTGATTTAGGAAGTTTTAAATATTTTACTTCAATTTTGAATAAAGTGAAAGCAACAAGATAACAACAAATAATAGTTAGCATTAAATAAATGATGAAGATAATATTAAAATAGAGCAGCATTAAATTATGGGAGATTTTAATGGCACCCCATTATTTGCTCTTTGCACCCTATATTAATTTTAAACATAAAATAACCTATTTTATCCTTGTACATAATTACCTTTAAGAACAAAAAATATTTAAAATTAAAATTAAAATTGCTCACTACATCCCACATATGTTCCTACAATCCTAGTTAGATTTTTTTCTCAAACCATCATGTTCCTACAACCCTAACGAGGTTTATACATTTATATTGGTGAAAAAATATATTGTATTTATTCATGAATGGTGAGATTGAAGTTAGAAAGACTTTGAATGAGGTATGCTTTTATTTTTAGGGTGATTGGAGTTGTGTTTTTTCATTTTTTTCCCTAAATTTTGTAAAACACTGTGATATAGGGTTATAAATACAGTGAGAAAATAATTAGCAAGTATGAAGTAGAATACATCACATCTAAAGCAGGGGCGGAGCCACACTGGGACTAGTGTGGTCCCGGGCCCCCACTCAAGTTTTTTTATATTTTAAAAGTAATATACTGTTATGTATTTGTATATGTATATTATTTCAAATACTTTATGTTTTAATATGTACCCACATGTATTGTGGTGGACTTATTAAGGCACAAGGAGGTAGTTCAAATTGCACCCTTACTCAGCTAGTGGTGATGCACTCCAGGTGTACAGATTAGCTTATTTCCATTTTCAACATTGAAGTAAATGTCTTTGTCCTTTGACTTTAATTTATTTTTATATTACTCCATTTACTTAAGTTTACAATGTAAATAAGGAAGTACCCCCTATTTGAATTCAAATAAAAATACTAGAAAATCAAATTCTCACCAAGTCAAAATATGAAAAATCGGTTTTAGTGTAAAATACGATTTAGGCTAAAAATGATGGCTCATTAAGTTAATATATACTTCATACTAAAATTCCATAAAATCAAGTTTTCTTATTTCATGTGGAAGGAATAAAAGCCGCCAAAAATTATCTTGAGAAAATGATTATTCCAAAAACCATTTTTCATACTTAGTCAATATTTTTTCATGTATGATATGAATGCATAAAGGGGCCTAAGGTTGTTTTTAATTTGGGAAATTTTGATTTTTTTTTCCTTTCTATTGGATTTAATGGGGAAAAAGCTTTAAAGATATTTGCTAAATCGCTACTCTTTGTCTATCTCTTGCAATTTTTCTTGCTTAGAATGTATTTGTTTATCCCTTTGTCGAGAACAATTATGATTGTAACCAATAAACGATATAATTCTTGACATATGTGATATATATACACTATTTTTTGTATGTATTATGAGTTCGAATTTTTGATTCTTTATATTTTGTAAGAGGCCTCACACACATAAAATCCTAAACCACTGATCTAAAGTGGAGAGATATACCGACATTGAATAACGTGCAATAAATATTAGTTTTTATTCTTTGGGAATTGGCAGAGAGTGGGAAGAGATGAGAGAGAACAAGAATTGAAGCACAACTTTTTATAATTGAAGTTTCAAGGTATGTTAATTACTTTTAAAAAAAAGTGTCAACTGGCATTTTTAATATGTAGGAAAAGTAATTGAGATTCACTTCAACCGAAATGTTAAAGTTCGTTTGTTTTGTATTTTCATAAAAGTACATTAAATTTTGATTTTAACGTTTTTGTTTTTTGTTGGAAAAATTTGATTTTAATGTTGGTATTTGACATCCGGCATGGACCGATAAATTTAACAGTTTCTAAATTAATTTCTTTATTGTAAAGTTTGATTTAATCTGAACCGAAAATTTTGGTTAAAGGATCGGGTGGAATTGGAATATCTCGAAGTCTAAAACTGATAAAAGCCCGTACCAACTTATTTCTAAAATTAATTAATTATTTATTTATTTAACAGTGCGTCAACATATTAATAGCTGGATAAAGAGGTAATTGTAACTAAAAGAGAATCTTAAACCGCATCGTTCCAAACCACATAGCACACCTTTTTTTTTGTATTCTTCTAAACATTTTGGCAACATGATAATTGGTACCATGATCTTTGAAACTATGATGAATCCTTCTCAAACTCAAACTCCAAAAGTGAAAAAGGATGGTGGAAAGCAAATTTCTTGTTTCTCTTTACATAAAAGTGAGAGGCTGATGGCAACAAAGGAAGCCTCCAAACTTTATTAGCAGTGTTAGGAAGAAGAGGTCAAGAACACACTTGCCCTCAACCACCATTCAAAACCCAACTCGGAAATATCAATATTTTACATTACTTTTTCACCAAAAGATATTTTCACTGAAGTAATTGTGTTATATTATATTTACCATTACTTCTTCTAATGGCTCAAAAAGAAGCAAAGACTTCTGAAGAAGGTAAGCCTTCGGCAGAGCCAGCCATGGTCATTGCTTCAACCGCAGCTCCGGCTCCTTCGTGGTTCACGCCCAAGAGGTACTTTTTTATTTGTTCCAGTTTGTTTTTGGGTTCTTGGGTCTGCTTGGTTGCTGAGAAAATATGGGAAATTAAGATAAAGTTTGACTATTGTTTTTTGTTTTTGGTTGGTTTTGTTACTTGGGTCTGGAAAAGGAACGAGAATTCGTATACGACTAGGGTGTTGTAGAAATAATTTGCTGGCTTAGTTGGGCTCAGAAATTTTGGTTTTAGACTTTGATTTCTTAGTTTTTCTCTCTACTTTCTGCGCAACCGAACGGGAAATTGGGTTTTTTTTTGTTTTCCTTTGTGGGCACTATTGTTTGATTGGTGAGTTGTATGGAAGAAAAGGGAAAAGAGTGAAAACTGTTTGGATGCTAAATTAGCAAACTGTTTTGAACATGAAAGGGGGTGGTGAGAATCATGTAAAGGAATATAATTATAATCCAGTTCATTGAACTGGGGTTGAGTCAAGTATCATTTGAAGGTATGCAAGACCAGTGAACCACTTTAGAGCCATTAGTATCTTGGTTTTTGTTTCGGTGTGTAATAAATGTTCTTATGCTGTGATTGCAGGTTACTTGCTATCTTTTGCGTGATTAACTTGTTAAATTATGTGGACCGAGGAGCAATAGCAAGCAATGGTGTCAATGGGAGCCTGGGAACTTGTACAGAAAGTGGCGTATGCACATCCGGTACCGGGATACAGTAAGAATTATTTGGAGGTTTCCTTGATTCTCTTGATTTTCGAATTAGATTTTCTTCATGCATTGTTTGATTCCATTTACTTGAATGTGCTGAGTTGTAATGTTGTCCAATGTTGTAGGTGCTATGGTATAGAAATGTTATTGAGGTTTTGAAAAGAAACAAATGTTGTCTCCATGTGGTTATGTTGTTATTGATATAGAGGTTTTATCTATTTCTAAGAGCTCCTTAGTTGAGAAGTTGCTTAAAATTTTCTCTGATTAATGTACTTACTATGGTGTGTGAAGAATATCCACCAACTGAGGCGGTGTTAAGGCTTTGAGGTCGAGGCAGTTGCATGTCAGTTGCCCGTGTTTTATCCATTTTAAACAAATTTCTGTTCTGTTTATTACATGATGCTTGGAACATGTAGAATTTGAGATGGCTAAATTCCTTTAATCTTTGGCTTAAACATCTCACCATTTCTTTGGGCATAAGATTTTACATGGATATACATTTGAAGATTTGTACAACCTTCTATTGTGCTTTTAGACTCCATGCCTTTGGTTTTTTTCTTTTAAGCTTCTGCTGGGACTTCATGCCTATAATAATTGTATTTCTTTTCCCTCTTTTCTAATAAATGTTTTACTTGCCATGTAATTAATCCTGGACAGCATTTATATCCTTAATTTCCTTTCGTATGCAGGGGGGATTTTAACTTGAGCAACTTTGAAGATGGAGTTCTCTCATCAGCTTTTATGGTTGGACTTCTTTTGGCTTCTCCTATATTTGCATCATTAGCAAAGAGGTAACAATCACCTATTATCGCATTAGGCTACCATGGAATATCATTTTTTAGCCAGGTGCATAACTTTAAAGCTGAGATTTCAATACATTTGAACAGAATCATTTTTTTTTTTTTTTTTGGTGATTAGTAGTATATATTTATCAAAAAAGTATGTATAGATTTTTTTCTTTTCTGGCTAAGTGACTAAGGGGCACAACCAATGTACAAAAGATATAATAAAATGCCAGAGTGTATTAGTGAAGATAAAATCTACAGGAAGATAAGAATAGGAATCCTTCCTACTCCACTCAAATAAAGCCGATAATAATTTATAGAATCCTTAGATAAGATCTTGTTTTCACTGAACCTGGGTGTTAGGTTGGATTCTGATCTTGGTCCATTAATTAGGTGCATTATTATGAATGTACTTAGGTACAAATTCTTTGTATATTAATATTTGTAGGTACATTTGGAATATTAATGTACATACACATATTCCAAATAATGTATCGAATCAAAGGATCACAACAAAAATTCAATATAACAATCAGGCTTAATGAATTATATTTTTTTATCCAAGGATGAATATCTATTTACCCCAATATTTTTTCCTGGAGCTCCATAACAATGTCTTCAAAGTTGGGCACTTCCTCGCTAATAGAGACACAGTGCAGCTAGGTGTATGGACAAGAGAATGCGATACATATTAGAATATTAACTCAAATTTGATAAATAAGATTTTGTATCTCTAGAATAAAATTGGTGAAAGATTAATACTGAATACAGTTGAATTTGAAGTTAATGCAAGCGCAGATAAAATGCCGAATACCAATGGTTCCTTGATGATCATGAACGTGCAAGAAATTATTTGCAGAGTTATTTTTGGAAGAATTTTACAGGGAACTTTGGTTGTAGAGAAATGTTAAAGTTTCTCTAAGGTGATTACTAGAGAACCTTGATAGAAATATTGCAAATATCCCTAGTGCTATAACCTTAACTATTACTACTAAATTGTTTTAACCCTTCGATGTGAGCTAAGGTGACTACTGCTTGTTTTAAGCCTTTTTCTCTGCGATTTCTCATCTATCTATTAAATTTTGCAGTGTAAGTCCGTTTAGGCTCATTGGAGTTGGATTATCAGTTTGGACCTTTGCTACAGTTGGTTGTGGTTTTTCATTCAACTTCTGGTCCATTACTCTCTGCCGCATGTAAGTAATTTAATCCTTCTTGTTTTATTGCTATATCTGTACCCCCTGGTACAATTTCTTTCTCTTTCTTTGATATTACATTTTTTAGTAATTCAGTAACGTGGGCTACTGTTTGATCTAGTTGGTTTGTTTTGCTTGTTTCAATGCCTTTTCTGTTGTCTACAGGTTAGTTGGTGTTGGTGAGGCTTCATTTATTAGTCTTGCAGCTCCATTCATTGATGATAATGCCCCAGCTCCTCAGGTATGATTTCTTTTGTTTCATAGTATACCTAACATTTTGAATTTGTTTGATTTGAGATTAATATTATATTATTTAGTTTCATTATATCCATTCTATGGTTTTGGTAAGTCTTGCTTTGGCATGTGTTTGCGTTGCCACAGAGCATATATGGTTTACTCAGCCCCCTTCTATTGAGGGATCCCTCAAATAAAATTATTTGAGGGACACCCTTTAGGGTACCCTACGAATTTGTTTCCTACAATCCAAACCATCTATTTTTTAAGTCTACATTCATAGATCATCCTTGCAAAAAATTAGACAAATCGGAAACCGTTTCAACATCCAATTGTATCCTACAAAATCAATGAACTCGGTGCTTCAGGAAAGTACTAAAATTTCAATTACACAATTCAGTGGTCAAACGATGTCGGATTCAAGTGATTTTTTATAGAGATGATCTTTGAATGATTATCTAAAACATAGACGGTTTGGATTAGTGAAATACAATGCGGAGTGGGCCCTACAAAGGGGTCCCTCAAATAAGCTAATTTGAGGGATCCCTCAATGAAAGCTCTCTGATGGTTTACTATCAGAAGTATATTAGAGTTGCGGTGCCATCTTGGCTTCATTTGGTAGGAGTTTAGGCTTTTTCTAAACTGTCACTAGCTTTTGGATATGTTCTCAGTAGTATGTTTTCTTTACTCAACCCCACCAAATATTCTTCCTGAACTTGTATCCACCTCATTGCTTTTTTTTTTCTTTGTTAATTTTATCTATTATTTTTAGATCTGCTGTCAACGGACTTATGCCCTGTCTTTTATCTCAGAAAACTGCGTGGCTTGCTATATTCTATATGTGCATACCAAGTGGATATGCACTTGGCTATGTTTATGGTGGGTTGGTAAGTTATACTTATTTGCTACATGGGTCAGTTTTATTTGGAAAATATGGTCTCTTGGTCAACATATAATTGCTAGACAATAGAAATCTACATAACAAGTGCATATTTACTTTTGGTTTGGTGTTCCTCACTTGGTCCCATGTTGATAAGTTTATGATTATCTCACATTTTTTAATACATAGGTTGGAAGTCATTCCAATTGGCGTTATGCTTTTTGGGGGGAGGCAATCCTGATGCTTCCATTTGCTATTCTAGGATTTGTTATGAAGCCTTTGCAGCTGAAAGGTGTACTTTTAGTCTTTTATGCATTGATTCATTTTCGTTCAGCAAGTTTTGACGATCATTACTAAGTGATTTCTGAATTCAGGTTTTTTTCATCCTGAATCAACAAAAGCACTAACAGCAGTGGAGACGGCCGTCTCAGAAGTTCAAGGTGCTGATACATATGATATTGAGGAAAGCTGTATCTGTAGATAGTAGGCCTTTTTTAAGTCTCTAACTAGCTGCACAATAGATTTTAATAAGTTGGAACATCTCCAATTAGCTCTGTCGATATGAAGCATTCATCTATGAGTAACTTTGCTATTTTACTGTCATTTTATAGTGCCCAACTGTATTTTGTAGGAGTTTTATTAATTTTGCATGAGGCATTTTCCCAAATTATACTTTTGGGGTTAAAGCTAATTGAGTTCACATAAAAATTTGTATTAGGATAGGTCTGTCTAATAAACTTTCATGACAATTTGGTTACATTGGAAAGCTGCAATTAATGAGGTCCTGTGTTGTTTTGTTTATGCCTTACCTTAAGAGTACAATTGTTTCTCTGCTTTAACTGGGTTTGTGCTTTCCTTGGTGTGGCCATCTTGTCCACTCCCTATGTAATTTTATTGTTTTCAGGATGTAAATTTGTTTCTTTTCTTTTTTTATTTAAAATAAAGAGGGAAACTTTCATGAAAAATCTCTAAATGCCTATCCTGTAAGAAGATTGCTTCGCAATTAAGTTTCCTGGTAGCAGCTTGAAGTTCATGATGCTGACTAAACTCTGACCATCATGCTATGGATTACAAAGGAATTATTACTATTGGTCAAGTTAGTGGATATGCTCTTAGGCATATAACATAATACAAGCATGAACTCATATGCTGGAAAATATGTGTTTTAAAAGTTCAATTATGTGAATTATCACCTTTTCCCTAGTCTTTGTCCCCCTTTTGTGACTGGTAACCTGTGATAATATTTGATGTCACTCTTTTTCCTTTATCAGGATAGAGAAAATTTCCTTTCTGTTCTTAATATTTGTCTTGATAGTTATTTTTCCCCATTGACATTGCTAATTATCTTTTTTTTTTTTTTTAATTTTAACTCTGCATAGGTTCAGATAATTTGAATGGTAAAGATGGTTCCTTTTCCAGTAAGGAAGATCTCAGAAATTCTACCATACAGAAATCTTCTGAGTGAGTCACTCATCCATAAGCTCATATATATGTATATATTTTTTAGATTTGGGCTTGTATATACTGCCACTGGACCTCGTAGGGACCTTTGATTCATTTCTCTGGATTCAATGCAATAATTATTGTGGATTAAATTATCTTTGACTAGTACCAATTTGATTGATGGGAGAGAGAGATATGTGGATTAGTACAATTATTGTTAGCATCATATATGTTTAGGTGTTTGTTTTGTTAGCAGAAACTATATGGAGCATATCAATAAACAGTTTTCAGATTTGATTACCTTAATTGTCATCACAAAGCATTCACTTGAATATTAACCAAATGTAAATTTTTAGATGCATGTGTTTTCAACTGTAAGGGGTTGCATTAGACATTGTAAGGATAACTGAACAGACTATTGGTTTTCTGTGATGAAGTTTGTGTGGGTTCCACTTGTATGACAGCGTTACATTTGACCGGCCAACTATTGGTTCTTTTAACTTCCCATGTTGTTGTCACATGCTCTTATGCTCATAAGTTATAGCAGTTATCATAAACATAATTGTGTATCTGATACCTAAGGTCTTATTTTATGGCAGGCTAAAAGTTGGGACAAAAATAATGAATCAAATTTCAAGGTTTATGAAAGATATGAAGGTGCTTTTGGTTGACAAGGTTTATGTTGTTAATGTTCTAGGTACTTATCTTTCTTTTCCTCCACCTTGCTTTACCTACCATATTTTGTATGTGAATTTCTTTGGGTCATGGTTGTTACTTGATAAAATAAAATAAAGACTGAATTTCTTCGGTTTATGATCTATGTGCTAATTCTCTGAAACTGTGAAATTTTCATTCTTAGGTTATATAGCATACAACTTTGTCATAGGTGCATACTCGTATTGGGGGCCTAAGGCTGGTTATAATATATATCATATGGTAAGCATTTAACTTGACTTTATAGATTTGTATCATTCAATATAAGGTTTTCCTTTCTTTTTTATTCTTTCAATGATCATGTTTGATAGTGGTTTGGGTATAGGACCTAGATAAACTTGGTAACCCTGCTTTAAATTCATGGTATTTTGGCAGAATGATGCAGATTTGATATTTGGAGGTATTACAATTGTGTGCGGAATATTGGGCACACTAGCAGGAGGTTTTGTTCTGGATTATATCAATAGCACTATCTCTAATGCTTTCAAGGTAGGTGTTCTGTGTTTATTGGGATCTAGAATATTTTCTTGATACTGTTGCTTAACATTTACCGAATGCATTATTTTCTTTCTCTTGGCCTTTGTGCATGAAAAACTGAGCTAGTCCATTGCCTTTTCAAACTGACGCTTGGTCTTTGGCTTTTGTTTGTTCTTTTAGTAGATCTTTTTCATTATGGCATTTGGTATTTTGTTTTTCTTATAGTAAATGTTCACATCCTGACTGCTTTAGTTTTTGAGAGTAGTGGTAAACCAGCAAAAAGTTATCAACTAATCGAAGTAGGAGACCCTGATTCCAACCTAAAAGTAGGAGATCCTGAGATCAGATCCTTATTAAGTCCAACTTCTTAATTTAAGTTGAATTCCACACGTTAGGCCCACATGTGAGGGTGCATGTGAGTATCTTAATTGTTGATCCACATTCTACTGGCTTAATTTCTGAGAATTGTGGTAAATCAACAAAGTTTATGAGTTTTTAAATGTCAAATCATGCATGCATATACACACGGATGATCAAATTCCACCAAAAGATAAAGAGATTCATATTGAGTAGAAGGCAAACTAGAGGAATAGACACCTGAGGCAGTTCTGAGGAAAGAGGGATGAAAAAGATCTCCATAGAAACAGTGTAGTGGCATAGTCCTCCAAAATTTAATGTCTCCTGGGTATCCAGCCTCGGTGGTATTCCTTAATATTGCACAGAAACAAAGAGATGTATGAAATGCTCTGACCCATTTGCGGGATTAAAAACTTTGGCGATTGGGAAAGATAATCCCAGTTGCTTTGAAATGCAACATCCCATGTTTTAACCATCAGAAAAAATAACCCTTCCGTGATTTTGTTTTTATGAGACGTCAGAAGGTTATAGATATGGTTACTTCTTCTAATAAAAATGAAGAGTAGTATATGGATATGGAATATGAATAACATTGCAAAGCAATAAGATACTTCACCAATATACAAGCTAAAGTAGTATACACAAAAATGACCTCATCCTAAAGTATTTTTATGGCGTATATTGACTGCTGATGCCTTTCTTCATATACTTCTATGAGGAATAGAAGATGAAAATGGAGTTGCACTGCAAGCTTTCCCCAGGGATTTTGGGGTTTGTCCTTAAAATTAGTCAAAGAACTAAAGGTTTTTCTCTGATACAAATTTGAGAAAA
Source organism: Prunus mume (assembly GCF_029339155.1). NCBI lineage: Eukaryota > Viridiplantae > Streptophyta > Magnoliopsida > Rosales > Rosaceae > Prunus > Prunus mume. Next base: position 22,857,243 of record NC_142703.1, on the reverse strand, counting down.
CTTTGTAAAGGTTTCTTGCAGTCTTATTGTTATTGCTTGTGTATGAACTTATGTATTCATTATCCCAGTCATTTTTTTTCCTTTTTGTTTCTTTTCCTCATTGCATGTTTAAATACTGTACTTGGACTTTGTTGCAGCTTCTTTCAGCAGTAACGTTACTTGGAGGAGTATGTTGCTTCGGTGCATTTTGCTTCAAGAACATGTATGCTTTCCTAGCTCTTTTTGCAGTTGGGGAACTACTTGTCTTTGCAACTCAGGTACATTCCTGTTGTAAGAAATTTTTTCCTATTATTTGGCTTAAGAACTAGATGGTTACCGTATTAAACTGTTAGCGCGGAAGACATCTATTGCTATAACCAGAATGTTCACTGTACAAAGACATTTATTGCCAGAACTGGAATATTCACTGAACTGGAATATTCAATTTACCTATGCAGGGCCCTGTAAATTACATCTGTCTCCATTGTGTTAAACCTAGTATGAGGCCACTATCTATGGCTATTTCTACTGTTTCAATTCACCTTTTTGGGGATGTACCTTCCGCACCTCTTGTTGGAGTTCTCCAGGTTTGCCTTCCTATATAGCATGGACCGATCTGTTTCCTTTCATCTGTACTATGAACCTATTAATCATGAGTTGCACATTCTAATTAAGTACGTTCTTTTTCCTTTTGGCTTTGGTCTGGTTTTGACTGCGCAGGATTCCATTAACAACTGGAGGGTGACTGCTCTTATTTTAACATCTATTTTCATTCCAGCAGCAGGAATATGGTTTATAGGTAAGTTGCAGTTAGTGATTCCGTTACTTTATTATGGAACCATTCCAACTGATGATTTGTGAGACAATAGAATTTTATTAAGGGCAAGGATGTTCGACGAATTCTCAATAACTAAGTCAACATTTTCGGGTTTCTGGAAAACAGCTATAGTTAATTTTGTGCTTTCTTTCTTTCCTTTCCCAAAGAGGGTTCTTTGCATACATTACTATGATCAACTTATCTGAAATTTAATCGAGTTCATAATTACGGGCTCTTCAATAATTGGCACAATAGAGAGGGACCAAAACTGAGATCAGTCCTAGAGTTTTTGTAATCGTTGTTTGTATACCCCTACAGGAATCTTTCTGCACAGCGTGGATAGATTTAACGAAGAAAGTGAGAATCAGATCACGACAACTGAAAAGTCAAACACAACACCATTGCTTAAAGGGAAGAAGACAGAAACAACTGAATCTGCCTCTGAACCCTAAGACTTGGCCTTTTTCTCTTAGCTTTGATTGCAACCTGTCACATATTCAGGTCTTGTCTAGTAGCCTGGTAGGTTCTGTTAATTCCTGTAAATATGGTCTAGAGTGCAACCTTTTAAAAATTATTTGTTTACATTTTTATTTTCCAATGGAAGTGTTTATATTTGTTTTCCTCTTTGAACTTTTGTTCAAGGGTTGTACAAAATGCAAATTAATAATTTGAGCATTTTATCGTGCAACGACGTGTATTTTACGAAGTATTTATACCATTTTGTGCCTTACCTAAATATAGCAAAACGTAGTGAAAGTAAAATTCATTCTTCATATATGAGTCTCTCACGCATGAAGATATATCCCTAGCTTTAAGTGTCTTGATTTATGTTGTGAAAAAGAAAACAGATATATAGAAGAGAAAGGAGAAAATGAAGGTAGGTATGAATGATTTTTCATTCCGGGGATTAGAAATGATTTTTCATCTATTTCATTGATTAGCTTTCACGGGTTAGTGGTATTATTGTGTTGACCGATGCAGATTGTTTGCAATCACAAGTTCACAACAAATAAAGATTTTATTTGTCAACCTGAGCCACCCATAGCGTGCACAGCAGAATTGTTTGCCGCATTAAAAGAAAATTCCTTATTTCTTTATCAACAATACCGAACTGGATTTTTATTGTTTCTAAATATAGCATAAAAAGCTGTGAAGGTAATTCATTCTTCTTTACTTATATTGTGAGTTGGTATTAAAGAGACATAGTAGAGCATAATATATATCAATGGCAAAGCCTTGCAAAGTAGTGCATGGAGAGACGTTCATGGAGGAAATCCTATCAAGACTGCCTCCTAAATCTCTTATGTGATTCACTCAATAATAAACTATCCATCGTTGGTAGTACCTCCGGCACTTGACAACCTATCCTCCTCCACCTCCACATGTCCTTTTCAAGCTCTATGCCTCCATAGGTTGGTCGCCGGACATCAACATCTACAAGGACAAAATAGTATTTTCACTACTTAATTTTCCAAATGGCGACTTGTTGAATGATAACCTAGCTGGTTGTGTTGTTGAGGATCTTCATTTTCTGCCTTTTATGGGTCTATACAATAGAGGCCAAGGCCAAATCATTGAGGTTGAGCAATATAGCCGTGTAGGAATTGTAGGTCGTTGTGACGGCATCTTTCGTCTATTTCTGAAGACACCCACTTTTTCTACAACCCACCAATAAAAGAATTTGAAATTCTTTCTGAAGACAGGATTTGGCTATGATCCCAAAACTATGTCCTACAAAGTTGTTCGCATTCTATACTGTGGTGAAGAACTATATGGCGAGCGTATGGTTATTAATCCTGCCAAAGTCGATCGGCATGTACACATTGAACAGTAACGGTTCTTCGAGAATGACTCTTTGGAAACGGAAACTACTAGATTTTGGCCTGAACATATCCAAACATGCTTCAAAGGAATTTTTTACTGGAACGGAGTTGAGCAACGCAAGGAATAATTCGCAGACGAACGACATAGATGCGCTGGCGAATTGCTTAGGTATATGGTTATATGGTTTGATTCGGGGTGATAAGGTCTTTCATTGTGTGAAGCCTCCGGATGGTTACAACATGATCCCCTTTCAGCGCAAACAGCTTGCAGTGTGGAATGAAGAATCCATCGCACTCTTCAAGGTCTGTGTTTGTACAAATATCGTCCCACTAGAATATTCGCCTAATATTCCTTCGTCTTCTCCACTTCCCTTTCTCCCTGCAAAACAGATCGGGTAAAAGGACCACACCCGGGGGGTGTTGGCCAAAGGCCCTCCGATGCCTAAGTTAGGTAGGGTATTTCAAGGAAAACCGGGTGGCCGGAGCCGTGTGTGGTGGCTGGAGCCTTGTGTCAGAGAGAGAAAGAAAGTGGTGGCTAGGGTTTGTGAGAAAATATTTCTGCAGAGTTTCAAAGAGGAATTTAGACGTACTCTTCACCTTTGTGCGTAGCCAAGTATTTATAATGGTCTCGGAGATTAGGGTTTCAGAGGAATAATTCCATAGATGGAAGGGAATTATTCCTCCCCTATTTGGAATTGATTTGATTAATTAGGGATTTGATTTATTTAGGTAAATCAAATCCCTAATCGTGGTATGTATCAAATCAAATCCCAATTTAATTAGGTAACTCCTCATTTAATTGGGAATTGGGGTAGGAATCAAATCAATTCCCAACTTAATTAGGTAATTCTCAATTTAATTGGGTAACTCCCAATTAAATTGAGTAACTTCCAATTAGGTTGAGTAATTCCCAATTAGGTCAAATAATCCCCAAATGGAAGGAATTATTTGACCTAGGGTTTTGATTTAATTGGTTCCCACAAATGCCCCCCAGCTGCATGGCGCGTGGTGGCATGTAGGAGATGTGAATTGTCTGTTGGGCTTTCCAGGTAACTGGACTTCCTTCTTTAATTTGGGCTCTGCGTGGAGGAGGCTTTTTACTTGCTAATTTCAACACCGACCGAAAGTGTTTGAAATTCCTCGTAGGTCAAGGAATTTTGATCCTTATAAACATAGGGCTCCCTCAAACTATTTTCACGTCACAATTTGATCCTCCAATTTCGTCAGTAAGAGAGAAAACTTTAGAAAATTGCTTCAGCTGGCTTTGTCCTCGTCACACACCCAAGGTAATTTGTCTTGGGCAACATATATATTTTTCCTTTTGTTCGACTTTTGGCTGCAAGGAGGTGGTCCGTGCCTTGTGATTGACTAGGGTATGATGGGAGGTCCGGAAGGTGGCGGGATCACCCTCGCATGTGTTGGGCCCGGCGAGGATGGAGGCTGGACCAAGAGCCGGAGCAAGGAGAATTGGGCCACTACGCGATATGGGCTTGCGCTAGGCAGGCGCCACGTGGCTCCAATTTGGGCGATCTGGAGCATCACCTGGCCTCGCGATGCGGAGCAGGCCTACTGGCGCCGAGTGGTGGAGACTCACGCTGGCCGAGACTCGCTAGGCCGAGACGCCTTGAGTTGGGCGCAAGCGCTTCATCTTTGCCGGCCGCTTTTTTTTTTTTTTTTTTCTCGCTGCTGTTTTTCCTTTTCAAATTTTGCAGCTACTCAATGACCATGTCTTCTGAAAGAAGGAGCCGATCACCAAGCTCGCAAGTACCCTTGTACCTATGGGGTGGCTCTCAAGTTCCCAAAGAGAAGTTTGTGGCCAATCTGCACCGTGTCACCACCGAGGCCCAGATTCAAAACATGGCGTGCCCTTTTCAATTTCGCCATTCCCAAGGACGTACATGTCAAGTTAGCAGAGCCCTCATCCGACAGCGTACCACGGGTGGATTCGAACAATCCAGGTGCCGGGATCATCACGTTCCGCCTTCTATTTCTCGCTAGGCTTCACGTTTCGATGTCGAAATTTTTCAGGGATGTGCTTTGCGCCATGGAGTGTGCCCCGAGCCAGTGTACTCCAAACGTTTATCGAGCGGTCATCTGCTTTGAAAATTTGAGTCACTTCTTCAAGCTAGGTTTGACAGTGCAGGAATTCTTCTATTTCTTCGAGGTGAGACGCTTCGAGAAGTATGCCCAACTTCGTGCGCGCAAACCCAAGTTGTTTGATAGTTTAAGTCAAGGCGATCATGTGTGGAGCAAGGATGTCTTTGGAGGTCGTGGCGATGGGAAGGGAGGTTGGCGACGGTCCGCTCGTTCCTCTCACCATCGTGGACGGTAAGTTGCATCCCTTTGTCCGCTCTGCTTGTTGAGGATTTTTCATGTCGGTGTCCGACCAACTTTGTCTTCGCTGCGTGATGACGCCATCCGAAAGAAGCTCGTCCTCGACCCGGACATGATGAAGGTTCGCAGGCTTTGAGCATCCTCGCCAAGTTTCGTGAATGGCGCCGCCGTTTGAGCGAACATCGAAGAAAGTCGGTGGCCCGCCCCGCGAAGATATTGAAAGATGGAAGTTGCACCGCTCGAAGCTAAGTGACTTGCCATTGAGCAGATGAGTCATCGACCGAGTCCCCGAGGATAGAAAGGCGCAGATGGGACCCGCGTGACGGAGCTGCAGCTCGATCAATGGATACGTCCTGCGCGGGGGCAGCCGAGATCTTCTCTTGCCGCAAACAAGTCTTCCTCACAGGAGGCCTCGTCTGCCGGGATCAAACGCCTCGTTAGCGCGAATAGCAAGAAGGCCAACGGCATGCGTGAAGTTCGGGATATGTTGTTCAAGTCGCCAACCGTATTGCCCAAAACTTGTGATCGCCTTGTAAGGAGGCCGTTGAGAAGCAAGGTTCGGCGTCTGCGTCGATGGGACCAACCGAGAGGATCGTACCTCTGCCCGACCACCATGACTCGCCTGCAGGACCACGAACAATCGCGCGGCCGACTCGATGTTGCAAGCTGCGAGCAAGAAAGCTAAAGAGTCGCTCGCTCGAGCAAAGAGTCCTCCGTCGTCTGGCGAATCGGTTTGGGGATTGGCGATACCGCTGGGGTGAGCTCGTGTCCGATCTCGCTGAAAACGGGCTTTCTATCAAGTCCATCTGCTTGTGCTAAGCTAGCGACCATGTGTATCGAGCTGCTGATCTTTGTGCCTTCTCGAGCCTTCCTTGGATAAACAAGAAGAAGCGCCTGTATCATCTTCAAAAGGGATGGTTTTGCTGTTGGGGCTATCACGAACTGCATGATGTTGCCCTCTTACGCTTCGCTTGACGAGTGGTGAAGAAGAATGCTTGACTGACCGACAAGCTCTCGAGCAGCGGATTCGCCATGACGCGAGGATTTTAGATGAAGGAGAGTATGTCCACACTTAAGAGTTCTGGGCCAAAAGATGACGAAGTCAAGTCTCTTATGGCTACCCTGCCGAACGCAGGAAGCCTATTTTAGCCTCGAACGCAAGCATGCTCGCCTGCCCAAGATCGTGATAGGTCGCTGGTCAAGTTTGACAACCATGTGGAAACCACGGAGGTGTCCAAACATGAGATTGCTGCTAATGCGCATAAGCCGATACCGATCGCAACGGCGCTTCTCCTGCTGTCCTCTCGAAGATGACGATGATGAGCAGTCCGCCTTGATCCGCCTCGCTCAGCGATAGCGATCAATGTTGTGGATGTAGGCGGTTGAAGAAGCGAGTAGCGGATGAAGCCGCAACGGAGGAAGACAAGCCCCAGCGGTCTTGAGGAGGGTAAGGAACAAGCGCCAAGGCGGTTGAGTAGGTGGTGATGGTTAAGCGAGTGAGGTTGCCCGTAGCGGTGAGGATGTGATCGGCTAAGAGTCACCTGCTGAAGTCCCCTAGTAGATGTAGTTCATTTTTGCTATTTTTGAACTTTGTAATTTTCTTTCAATAAGTGGTCTTTGGTTGACCGCCCTATTGTTTGTTGAATTTGGCTGGTTGGCCGCTTTGCTATGAAATTTTCAGTTATCTTTCAAACTTCAATTCTCACTATATCTTGTAAGTGTACGTCCGGAGACATAGCACTTGAAAGAGATCCCATTGAGTTTGCACTCGTGAAGTAGGTTGCCCACAATGGAGGTAAAGCTTGTCGCCTACGAGCGTATGTCAGAGGACACAATGCTCGAAATAAAAAGATTCCATTGAGTTTGTGCTTCGCGACAGCTTATCTGCAATGGAGATGAGGCTTGTCGCCACGAGCGTATGTCAGGGACACAATGCTCGAAAAAGACTCCATTGAGTTTGTGCTTGTGAAGCAGCCTGTCTGCAATGGAGATTAGGCTTGTCGCCTGCGAGCGTATGTCGTGGGACAAAATGCTCGAAAAAGACTCCATTGAGTTTGTACTTCGTGAAGCAGCCTGTCTACAATGAAGATGAGGTTCGTTGCCTGCGAGCGTATGTCAGGGACACAATGCTCGAAAAAGACTCCATTGAGTTTGTGCTCGTGAAGTTGTCCGCAATGGAGATTAGGCTTGCTGGTTCGCAGCGTATGTCGAGGACACAATGCTCGAAAAAGACTCCATTGAGTTTGTGCTTCGTGAGAGCGCTTGTCCAATGGAGATTAGGCTCATGCTTCGCGCAGCCGTATGTCGTGACACAATGCTCGAAAAAGACTCCATTGAGTTTGTGCTTCGTGAAGCAGGCTTGTCTGCAATGGAGATTAGGCTTGTCGCCTGCGAGCGTATGTCGTGGACAAAATGCTCGAAAAAGACTCCATTGAGTTTGTGCTTCGTGAAGCAGCTTGTCTGCAATGGAGATGAGGCTTGTCGCGCGGCGTATGTCGGGACATAACGCCGAAAAAGACTCCATTGAGTTTGTGCTGTAAGCATGCCGCAATGGAGATGAGGCTTATCGTCATGCAGGCGTATGTCGGGACATAACGCTCGAAAAAGACTCCATTGAGTTTGTGCTTCGTGAAGCAGCCTGTCTACAATAGAGATGAGGCGCTGCCGCCATGTGTATGTTCGTAAGACATAATGCTCAAAAAAGTACTTCATTGAAAAGCTTGCTCTTGTATTGATGTTGGTGTGAATACATCGCTTTATTGAATAAAGGAAATTGACAACAAAGGTAACATCAAAAGTAGTTCGTCTTAAATGGAAGTACAGGAGGCTCGTCGTCTGCTAGCAAGCCGGGTCAGCGAAGAGTTTCATGGATAGTATCTTCGAAGGTGGTGGGCATTCCATTGTCTCGGAACTTCTCTTCCTTCTAAAGTATCAAGGGTGTAACTTCCTCTGCCCCCAGATCGGCTGATCACGTAGGGGCCTTCCCAGTTTGGCTTCATCTTCTTTGACCCTTGCCTTGGTGCTGTGATGAAAGTTTTTCTAAGCACAAGGTCTCCAGGCTGAAACTGTCTGATCTTGGCCTTCTTGTTGTAGTAGGACGTCAACTGCTGCTGGTAGGCGGCAACTCGAACAATGGCCTTTTCTCGTTCTTCTTCGAGCAGATCAAGGTTGACTTTCATCCGCTTGCGCTTTTGGTCAAGACTGCCCACCTCAATGCTCATGGAAGGGACTGATGTGTGGGAATGATTGCTTCGTCCCATAGGCCGGGAAAATGGTGTCTCTCCGGTCGATCTCCTTTTGGTCGTGCGATAAGCCCATAGGACTCTCGGCAGCTCGTCGACCCATTTTCCTTCTGCGCCTTCCACTTTTCTTTAGGCGATCTAGCACTATCTTGTTGGATGCCTCGCTGGCCATTGCCTTGCGGGCATCGGGTACAGGATGTTGTTTGATGCCATACTGCAAAGAATGCGGTGACTCGCCCGCCACCGAGCGGTACCATTGTCGGTGACTATCGATTGCGGGCAACCAAATCTGCAAATAATGTTCCTCCAGATGAACCGTTCAACATCGGCCTCCTTGGTAGAAGATAAAGCCTCGGCCTCGATCCATTTGGTGAAGTAATCAGTGGCAACGATCATCATCTCTTTGTTGGCAGGTGCCGTCGGCATAGGTCCCACCAAGTCAATGGCCCACTGCATGAATGGCCATGGACTGCTGCGGATGGTATTCCTCGGCAGGTGCTGGGCTGGACCGGACTTGTAGCGTTGGCATCGATCACATCTTCGAGCATACCCGTGAGTCTTGGCGCATGGTAGGCCAGAATAGCCTGCGCCGAGAGCCTTCGAGCAATGCTATCTGCCTCCAGCCATGATTTCACATTCGCCGCCGTATCTTGCAGAGAACCTCGAGCGCCAGGGTACTTGATGCAAGTGAGATGAGGCCCGTGAGTATGATCTCGCGATAAGCATGTCGCCTTTCATGTAGTATCTTGCAGCCTTCGCTGATTTTTCTGCCTCGACTTGTCCTCGGGCAGGTTTCCATTCACCGGGTAGTCAATAATTGGGTCTTGCCACTCGGATCCTCATCGATCGCGCATCGAGTCCAGTACTGCCTCTCCCCTCTATGCTAAATTGGTTAAGGTGCTCGCCGGGATGGAGCGTCTGGCCCCAGTTATCGGTAGCAGATCCTAAACACTGGGTGCATCGTGCGCGTTCTCTGCTCTGGGAACTTCTTTGGATGGTGAAGGTGGGAAGCGCCTTCAACAACTCTTGAACTGTCAAGGTACAAGATCATCCTTAGGTGCCGCCATGTATTCTCCACGAGGCTTGACTTGTGATCATTTGAGAATCGAGTAGATGGCCAACTTTGATTGATAGCTCCTTTGCCAGCGCGAAGCCGGTGAGCAACGCCTCGTACTACCTCGTTGTTTGAAGCGGAAGCCAAGCGTGATTGCTCTCTAACGAGGGTTCCATGCGGGATGATGGCGGCGCTGCTCGGCTCCTTTACAGTTCGGCGCTCCGTCTGGCATGGCGCCACATGTCTCTGGGTTGGTCGAGTTTAGTAGAGGTCTTATGCCTCTCGAACTTTCCTTCTTTTCGACCACTTCTCTTCGGTGATGGTGTGAATTCTGCAACAAAGTCTGCTAAGGCTTGAGCTTTTATTGCAGTCTTCGGCCGGTAGAGGAGGTCATATTGGCTTAGCTCTATAGCCCTTCATGAGTCGTGAAGCATCAGGTGTGGAGGATTGATCTCAAAGGAAAGTCGGTCATGACGATGACTCGGTGAGCTTGGTAATAAGGTCGCAGCTTTCGCAGAAACCACAAGGGCCAAATGAGCTTCTCAATTTCAGATGTAGTCTCTGCATCGAGGAGAGCTTTTGGCGTGTAGAATATCGGATGTTGGGCCCAGTTCTTCTCGAATGAGAGGCGGGTGGCAGTGAGAGTTGGACCTTGCCGGTACACGAACAAGTCTTCACAGGAACTAGCTTTGAGAGCAAGGGAGGTGAAGTAAGGTGAGGTCTTTAGATTACAAGCTTCCCATCTTAGTCCCATTTGTCTTTTGTCCTTTCTTCAAAGCTTTGAAGAATGAGTCACTGTCGGTAGACTTTGAGAGGAATCTGTTAGAGCCATTTGCTCTTGCCGTCGAGCTTTGTATTTCCTTCACTGTGGAAGGCGACTTCATCTCGAGAATGGCTTTGATTTGGCGCGGGTGTGCCTCGATACCTCGTTGCGTCACTAAGTACCCGAGAACCGGCGGATGATACACGAGCGTGCATTTACTTGGATTGACTTCATGCGATATTGGCGGAAGCGGTGAGCGCCTCGGTGAGGTTTTGGGTGGTGCCGCCGGCAGGCTTTAACGACATATCGTCCACGTACACCTCCATGGTTCTGCCGATCTGCTCCTTGAAAATTTTATTCACGAGCCTTTGGTAGGTTGCTCCGGCGTTCTTCAGCCCAAAGGGCATGACCTTGTAGCAGTAGGTCCCTCTTTCGATGATGAAAGAGGTCTTCCTGTCATCATCGTACATCATAATTTGATTATAGCGGGTAAGCATCCATGGTGGCATTTGGTTGGAAGTTGAATCCACGGTGGTCGATTCGGCGGTGGGAAGTTGTCTTTAGAACGCGCTTTGTTGAGTGCGGTGTAATCAGCATACTCTCCATTTTCCACTT
>NC_142703.1:22026211-22127403 GCF_029339155.1 Prunus mume | reverse complement strand
TATAAACATTAAAATTGGCTGCACTAGACAACCTACATATACTTCGCAAGTGCTAATTATTAGTTACTAAGTAAATGCGAACCACTTTTTTGGATTGAAAATCATTCCCTCAAATTCTCGCAAATCATATATTGTTCAGTCACCATTGTGATAAAATAAAGGGGTTTTTGTAGAAATGTCACTTAAACTTATACCTCAGTTTCAATTTGTCACATTAAAAAAATATTTAAGAGAAATGTCATCTTAATTTTTCAAAATCCATGATTTGTCATCTGATTTTAACACCATTCAATTCTCCATCCATTTTAATGGTATCTTAGTCTTTCCATTTTCAAGGGTATTTTAAAATGAAAAAATCATTATAATTTTTTTATATATCTTTTAAACAAAATCGGAAAAAAAAAAAAAATCACTTTCCCCCATATCCCATGTGCGCCAACGACTGTGCCAATAACCTCGCCCACCTTGAAATCCATTCCCTCTTCCCTCATCACAACCCTCCTCCACACACAAATTCCCTCAACCTACCCAAACTGAGTCCACCTTTTTCTTCTTCTTTTTTCTTTTTGGTATTTTTCCATTTGCATATTAAATTTTTTTCCATTTTCATGCTCAATGAACACCATAAAACTTTTTATACATGCTCACAGAGAGAGAGAGAGAGAGAGAGAGAGAGAGAGAGTTGAAAAATTAAGATGATATTTATCTTAAATTTTTCTTTAAAGTGACAAGTGAAGACTGATGTATAAGTTCTTGCGACATTTCTACAAAAATCCGTAAAATAAATAGGTTGTCATTGTTTATGGAACACATAGTTTTAAAGAATAACAATTTTTATAATAATAAGCAAATGGCTAAATGATTCCGGACACTGTACCACAATTTATTATAGATAGCATGAAAAAACGATATCGAAGATTATAATAGTGAATATATATAACTTACTTTTTCATGCACTATAATTTGAGTTTGATCTTTCGAAAATGTTCTCCTGTCGAATTGTCTAACATCAGAAGGTACTTATATTGTAAATCTGAAGCATATTTAGCAACATAAACATCCAAACTAAATTATTATTCATGTTGATTATTTTATAAGTCTATTAATAGAGCATTACCCTTTATCTCTATTTATGAATAACAAAATCAAATTTTGTATATATTATTTTGCAATTTCAACTTTGGCCTTGTCGAAGTCACGATTTGGTTCTTTGTCTGAAACTTCGCGCTTTTACCCGGATAAAAACTTGTTTGAAAGATTATCCAACGTCTCTTTTAGAAAGTCAAACTGAGAAAATCGCATGGGGTGTGTCGATACTGAGCTTGAGTCCTTGTGCAATTTTTAGATTTTAATAAAAAATTCCTAAATGGGCTTTTGTCCATTTTCGGTCCTAACAATTACAAAAATCCCAAGTTTTCGGGCTCAATTGATGCGTTTAGAAGGATCCTGGCCTCATCTAAGGCCTTTACGAGGGCTTTGGACCAGCTATGGCTAGAAGTGTTCAAGCCAATGCAGCATGCTTCTTGGCATGCGAGGTTACAAGGTCGAGTTTGGGATGATAATCTGGGGCTTTTTGGTGGGTTTTGAATTTTGTGATTTCAGTCATCTTCATTTTCTGACGCAGAAGCCAATTTTCTCTACATTAAACTTGTGGTTCGGTACTAGAATCCTCCATACTTTGTAATAACAGCTCTGTTGCCGGAGGAAACATTCTTTTACCAATCATATTGCGTTCACCCATTCTTTTTCCTTCTTGTTTTTTCTCAGAAACTCTTGCGGATGGTTTGCATCTGATGGGGTGGGCAATGAAATGGAGGAAAATGATTATGAAGATAAATAATAGAGTGATCAATCAAATTAAGCTTTAGATAATTACCATAACAATTTACAATATAAAGAGTGCTGCTATGTAAATTTAAAAAACACGATCCTATCTTTCCCATCATTATTCCAAAAATACCCTTTAATTATAATATTAAGAGTGAATTTCATATTTTTGCTTGTTTTTATGTTTGCCGTGCTGTGGAGGAAGAGGGAGAAGGTGGGGTATGCGTGTTGTGAGGAAGGGGTTTGATATTTGTTAATAATCTTTTTAGTTTTTTAATATAATCATTTTCTTATATTTTTAATTGGTTTTAATGATTTTCCCTAAGTCCTTAGAAGTCATTTTATAAAGGGATAAATTGGTCTTTAAAATTCTACAAGATTAGATGGGTGAAGAAATAGGACAGATGGGTGGAAATATAACACTCATATAAAAATACATGGTTTACTAATAATAGCACGGATACCTATTGAGATGAAACTCCACAATTGAATAGGTCTATTTGGCCTAATCTATAATATGTGTGATCCAGGGTGATTAAGTTGGGGATAATAATACTAAGGAGACCACATTTATAGATCACTTTGTGTACCACCTCTGTAACATTTCTCTAGTCGTAGGACTGTCTGATCTTATCCTATATTATAAACACGTGGCATGATCCTATAAATTCTGGTCCCACAATCTCTCCATGAGTTTTATGTTTGGATATACAGATTCCACCAATCGACTATAAGAATACGATAAGAAGAAAAGTTTGCCTTCAGATAAGTCTCTTGTCTTTGTCTATTTTATTATAAGCGTGCTTTTTTTTCTTTCTCCATCTAATGTGTTTGTCGTGTGTGGAATCATGAGATTCCCACTATGTTGATAATCTATTGAACATGAACTGAGACTTTTGAGCATCATTTGCCAAATCAATCGTGAACAAATGAGCTCTATGATGAAGCCTCATGCAGTTTGTATCCCTCTTCCAGCTCAAGGCCACATAAACCCAATGATCAAACTTGCAAAGCTTCTCCATTTCAAAGGATTCTATATAACCTTCGTCCACACAGAGTTCAACTACAATCGCTTACTTGAATCTAGAGGCTCAGATGCTCTTAACGGCGCAGAGGATTTCCAGTTCGAGACTATATCCGATGGCTTGCCACCGACGAACCAACGTGGGATACTTGACCTCCCGGAGTTGTGCAGAGCCATGCCGGTTGAGGGCCAGCTTTCATTCAGAGACCTCATCAAAAAACTCAACAAGGCTTCGTCGTGGGCGGATGTGCCAGCTGTAAGTTGTATTGTTTCTGATGGAGTGATGGGCTTCACCTTACGAGTTGCTCAAGAATTTGGCATCCCGGAGATGCTTCTATTTACACCTAGTGGTTGTGGTATGTTGGGGTATCTACACTATGAAGATCTAGTAGAAAGAGGTTATTTTCCATTGAAAGGTATCCTTCTAGCTAACTAGCATATGGTGATTCCTAACATGAACACTTTTTTATTCAAGCAAACAAGTAGTCTGACAACATAAGATACTTTGAGTTTTTCAAATTGTCTGACCAAATTGTCTGACAACATAAGATACTTATACATGTTTAGCTACATGAACATCCAAACTAAATCATTGTTCATGTTGATTATTCGATAATTCTGTTAATAGAACATTACGCTTTATCTCCATTTTATGAATAACAAAATCACATATTTTATGCATCATTTTGCAATTTCAACTTTGGGTTTGATTTTGGAAATGCACAAATGAGAGGTGCAGAATGCTTTAATTATGTGCAGATGATAGCGACTTAAGTACTGGCTTTCTTGATACCGTGATTGATTGGATACCCGCAATGGAAGGAATTCGATTGAAAGATCTCCCCACCTTCCTCCGAACAACGAATCGCGATGATACAATGTTCAACTACAACATACAAGCAATAGAGATTGCCATGAAAGCACAAGGTGTGATCCTCAACACATTTGATGAATTGGAGAAAGAATTCTTGGATGTGATCACAACAAAGTTCCCCCAGCTCTACACCATTGGTCCACTATCACTCCTTCAACACAACGTGTCCACAACACATCACTTGGACTCAATTGATTCAAATTTGTGGAAGGAAGACAAGAAATGCTTGGACTGGTTAGATAAGAGAAAGCCTCAATCAGTGGTGTATGTCAACTATGGAAGCCTAGTAATAATGACTAAAGAACAATTGGCTGAGTTTGCTTGGGGACTTGCCAATAGCAAATATCCATTTTTATGGGTCATTAGGCCAAATCTTGTAGATGGTGGAGAAGAGATTTTATCAAATGAAGATTTCATGGAGGAGACAAAGAAAAGAGGCTTGTTTTTGGAATGGGGTCCACAAGAGGAACTTCTTAAGCATCCTTCAATTGGAGGCTTTTTAACACATTGCGGTTGGAATTCGACTTTGGAAAGCATTTGTGAAGGAGTGCCATTAATTTGTTGGCCTTTTTTTGCAGAACAACAAACCAACTGCTTTTATTTATGTAATAAATGGGGGTTTGGGATGGAGATTGACACAAAAGTGAAGAGAGAGAAGGTGGAGAGGCTTGTGAGAGAGTTGATGGAGGGTGAGAAAGGGAAGAAGATGAGGATAAAGGCTATGGAATGGAAGAAGAAGGCAGAAGCAGCTACAAGAACTGGTGGATCTTCTTACACTAACTTTGACATGTTGGTTAAGCAGCTCAAACAAGAGCCCATTGGCTTGGAGAACTTGTCATAGAGTTATTGGGGGTATGCAGCTTTTATTTTATTCACATATAAAAAATTGTCATTGTGCAAGGGGCTTGTAGCTCAAGTAATTTAATAGCATTTATTCATGTATCCGAAGTCTTAGGATTGATTTTTCACTCTCTAATATCACTTATATAAAATAAAAATAAAAATATTATCTTTGTCATCCATTCAACGTATGATGTTATCAACCATTCTTGCACAATTTAAGAAATGGCCCCAACAATTGGTGCAAAGTGGTATCATCCCAACAAGAAGTGTGTACCCCATTAGACTGTTGACGTCATTTATAACTAGTGCAATGTCAATTCACGTGCCATCATGACAAAAAATCATCATTAAATTCCTTAAGGAGTGGTTTTTTATTTTCATTTTTATTTATTAATTAATTAAATTTTATATTTTTAACAAAAGCCATATTGTGAGGTTCTTTGAATACAGGGAGTGCTAGGTCCTGGTTAGTGGGGGAGGGGGCGGCGGGTGGGGGTTACTCTATCAAGAGTTGGGTTTCTTCTGACTGCTTTTGGTGGGAGGGTTAGGGTACTTGGTTAGTCTGATGACCACACTATATGTGTAGATCGCCTATTTATTCAAATGATGATGAAATTTACCAACTAGTCATTTGTCTAGTTATAGTTGTTTTTACTTGTTTGGAGAACGTTTTCATGTTGTTCAACTCACGTGAGGACGGAATATATTTGTGATCAGTTTGATGCCTAATTGTGGCGAGCACATTGTAGTGATGTAACTTTGTTTTGAATGTATAAACATTCTATTATGCGGCGAGCCCATCCAAAACAAAGTTATGTCAACACAATGTGCTGGCAACCAATAAACAAGTATCATACATCAATAAAAACAAAAAAACAGAAGCACCCGTTGAACAATATTTGATGCATGTCGACCATCTCGTTAATTTATTCCTAGCAATAAACGAGGTGATCGTCTCATTAAGAAGCGAAAAATCATACCACCTGAAAACCACCTGAATCCTGATCCATCCTCTCAGAGAATCATAGATGATATGAACTTAAGCTATAGGCTATATGTTTATGCATAACATATTTAGGCAATGTGTTTTTTTTTTTATCACAATGTGTAGAATGATTTTCTATACATGTCTTGAAATTTGGATGGATTTTACATTGGCTAGCAATCTTTGTCAGACAAAAATATCTTTTTGAGGTAACTTTTCCAAGTAATGTAAGTATGAATTCATTTCGTCGGTCGAAGAAGATGGTGGAAGAAAATCATGAGAGAGAAATGAAGGAGAAGGAAAACGATCATCTTCTGCTTGCACTACACCTTGGATATATAAGAATTATCCGTCCAAGTATTATTACCATTTGTACTCTCCATTGATTTCCTCCATGTTGGTCTTTTGAACCTTTTTTTTGTTTTTTGTTTTTTTTCAATGTTAAATAAATAAATACATTTATATATATATATACACACACACACAATAAGACTTTTGGTATATACCCTTTTGCATACTTCAATCGTTTAGCAAAGTTTTTTGGAAAAAAAATTAACCAAAGTTTTAAAAAATATATATATGTACTCTCACAACTTCATAAGCAAAGTTTAAAATATATATATAGCTTCGGTTGAGGGATCCCTCAAATACTTATTTGAGGGACACCTTTGTAGAACCCACTCCGCATTGTATTTCACTAATCCAAATAGTCTATTTTTGTAGATATTCATTCAAAGATCATCTCTACAAAAGAATACTCGAATCATATATCATTTGACTATTCAATTAAATTATTGAAATTTAAGTACTTTCTTGAAGCACCGTGTTCATTGATATTATTGGTCTTAATTAGATGCTTTAATGATTTTCAATTTGTTTAATTTTTTTTCAAGGATGATCTATAGATGAAGACTTGAAAAATAGACTGTTCAGACCGTTAAAAAAAATTCATAAGGTACTCTAAAGGGTATCCTTCAAATAAAATTATTCCCTCAAATAAGATTAAAAAAAATTCATAAGATACCCTAAAAGGTGTCCCTCAAATAAAATTATTCCCTCAAATAAGCTTATTTTAGGGACAACCTTGTAGGGACCACTCCATATTGTATTTCACTAATTCAAATCATCTATTTTGTAGATATTCATTCAAAGATCATCTCTACAAAAAATCACTTGAATCCGATATCATTTGACTACTCAATTGAATTATTGAAACTTTAGTACTTTCTTAAAGCACAGTATTCATTGATTTTGTAGAACACAATTAGATGTCAAAATGGTTTCCAATTTATCTAATGTTTTTCAAGGATGATGTATGAATGTGGATTTTAAAAACATATGGTTTGAATTGTTGAAAAAAAATTCTTAGGGAACCCTAGAGGGTGACTCTCAAATAAAATTAATTGAGGGATCCCTCAATAGAAGGGGAATATATATAAATTTGCTTATGAAATATTCTCTAAAGAGAGTTTGAATGGTAAAAAGTGTTTTTACTCTTTTTATTTTTTATTGGTACGACAACGAAGTTGATAAATAAGTAAATCTTTGGTTAAAAGGAAATCATAATTTCCTTTTTCAAAAAAAATATGATAAGTTTTTATGACTTTTGATTAACAAATGTTTATCAGAAACGAGGTTTCTTGTTATAAATAAAATGAAGAAAATAGAAGAAATTCTAAATGTGAACTTTTTCTTAAAACAAAATGATTATTTAAATATATATTATAAATTAATTAAAAAAATTTATTTTTTATACAAGCAATATTGAGGAGGGAGAATTGAGGAGGGATAAATGCTTTTAACCATTTGAGTTACAATTTACAAATCTATTGCTCTTATTAATTTTATTTTTGAATTACATATAAAAAAGTTATAAGAGATAGGACCATTTACTTAATAATTAGAGTATGGCCTATGGAGTGGACTTTGGATAATCAAATACTGGGCCTTCAGCCTGTTGGACTCAATTGACTGAAATAATTATTTTATACATTTTTTTTTTGAAATTCATATAATTCTTTTATTTTGAATTTCAAGTTTCAAATAAAGAGCCAAAAAGGAAAAACCCTAATCTGCCTCCTTGGGGTCCCGCGGCCTCCATCCCTCTCCTCTCCTTCCCTCCCCCACCTCTGCTCCCTGCCCATCCACTAAAGGCCCTCTATTTTGGCTAAGTTTGGTGCTTGCTTGGCTATCTTGGTGATGACGTGGTAGCAAATCAGCTCTTATTTACGTAATTTGTATTGCAGTTTGTTTTTTTTTTTTTTAAAGGTTTTGTAAAAATCAACTCATTTTCAATTTGTTGTGTGTTTATAGTCTACTCTTATAATTTCTACTTGTGAGTGTTAAAAGGTTGTATTTACAGTTGTAATTTGGTGCGCTGAGGTATATATCTGAATTTTTTAAAGATTTTTGGCCAAAATTTCTTAGGCCATATGTGCCGGGAAATGGATGTATACTTTGTGGGTTTGCCGTTGTCCGTGAACTCCTCCGTATTATTGGGATTAACGGTTAACCCTTCATGGTTACTATGTTTCTGTATTTATACTAACTCTATGTGGTTATTTGTATTTATATTAGTCCTTATAACCAATAACTTTTAGGCATGAATTATAAATGCAATCTACCCTCTTTTTATCACAATTTCAAGATCATTATATGATTGGCAGTTATTTGTAGAACCACAAGGACATGAGTGGCGGCGAAGTACAGTCTAAAGGACATATCAAATCTATTGGCCTCTATTAACTCTACACGTCAGTATTTCTCCGTATTAATTTACTACAATTTTAGTTTCTTTATTTCCTATAATTACTGATTTACAGTCCCATCTTCTATCTTCTACACTCAGACAAAAATAAAAGATAAAATAAAAAATTGATCAAAAGAAAGAACAAAAACAAAACTGTCAGCCATTTCTAATTCTAAGTAAAAGACAAAAAGTGGGCCACCAAATTTCTAATATATTGTTTAATTTTCAATCCGGATCCGGATGGAGCCAACGAGGCGGATATCCTATAGCCGACATGTATATTTGGAGCTGAGTGAATTTTTTATTCTGTTTTTGTTTTTTTCGTCAAAGACAAATTTTGGAGCTTAGTCTTCTTTACTCATTGCAAAATTTCTCAGTTTCCGTAACAACTACACAAAAAAGACAAAGAGCGATAATTTCCCTTAGGATTAACTACACTTTAGTATCCAGAGATTTAGTGTCAGTATCGAAATGGGCCCTAAGGTTTCATTTTAATCAATTCGTCTTGCTAACGCTTCAAATATTACCAATTTACATGTATTACGCGAGTCAAAGTCGATGTTAGCTGCACGTGGCGTCGTGGGACCTACATTATAACCAAACAGTAGTTAGAAAGAGACGAAATGAAGGGCAATTTCGGAAAAAATAAAAACTCTTTAAAAATATTATTAAATTAGATTTTTAAAAACAGAAAAAAAAATATATATCCCCACTCTCTCTCTCTCTCCCACGACAAACCCCACCCCAATTTTTTGAAGCAAAGAAGAAGGCTTAGAGACTCACCGTCGCCATCATGAACCACCGCCACAAGGACCCATTTGAACCACTGTCCTACCCTCGTCTGTCCCGCCAGTTTCACCTGGCCGCCACCACTGAGCTCGCAAAACTGCAGAAAATTGGCCGTTCCATGACCTGGTCTAGACATTATCTTAGCTTCTTCACTTCACCTAAGAAATACAAAGCCACAGGCTTCACAGTCTACCCGATTGTCAGAACCCTACCCTCCTTCCTCAAGAACCGCCATCTATTTCTCTACTGGACCACCAAAATTCTCATAACTGCCCCACCAACACCGCTGCCTTCCACGCCCAGGAAAAATTGGAGGCATCATAACCTCCAACTTTGTCAAATGTGGAGCACATGCTCAAAGGAGACAAGCTCGCTGTGCGGGTTTTCTTGGGCAAACGCCTCAATTTAAGAGCGCCATATTTATGGATTCAAGCACCATTTTAAAGCTTTAGGTGATTGTTGTATTTTAAAATCTCATCTTTGGAGTTCTGTGTTTGTGTTTATTTGTTGGTATTTGTGGAAATGGAGAAACCAATTTATTTTAAATGCTGAGGACGTTGTTCTTTCTAATCCTAGGTAGATTATTCTCTCTGCTATTTCTGAGTGGAGCACGGCTTCCTGTGGTTGTAGGGCAGTTGAAGTGAAAGTGCAAACTCTTTTGGCTTGGGATTTTCCTGGGACTGGAGTGGTCAAACTTAATGTGGATGGGATTGTTTGGGCCAAAATTGACACACCCAAATGTGAAAATTAGGCCCGAATAAAGTGCAAAAATCAAAGAAAGATGGAAGCCCAAAACTGAAGAGACAGCCAAGGCTCATCAGAGCAAACAAGGCAATAGGAAGAGGAGTCAGAAAAGGAACAATCCACGTGACATCTCTGGGATAAAGAAAAGTCGCAATGGCGCTCATAGAAGAAGTGATTGAAGGGTTCATGACATCAAGTTGATTCAAAAACTGAAAATCAAATCCCTCTTATATATGTATATTCAGAGATTTTTCTTCTGTCTTTACAGAGAAGGTAATTCTCCCAAGGAGATAAGCAAGTTACAATCTCAGAGAAGGATAAGCGAGAGCTGTGAAAAGGAATCAAACTAACCATCACGGGTAAAATATCACAAGGGGCAGTTGAAATTGGGAAAGAGATTAGGTTCCTTTTCAAGAAAATCAGGGAAGTGATTGCCTATTTGAGAGCCTATCTGCCAAAACTGAAGAAATCCTATTTTCTTTCCTTCCATTAAAGAAGAGAAAAATGGGGAGATATCTTTGCCGCCCAATAAATAAACACAATCACCCTACTCCAGAGAAGAAACAGTTTACTATAAATACAAGAAGGAGTGAACAGGGTAAGGGACAACCAAAAAAACAACCAAAAAATCAATCAAAAACAAAAACTCAAAATGATCACTTGATCTCAAAAAACCTTCAAAACACTGAAGCAACCAAAGCTCATTGAGCCACACACACAAAAACAACAACAATCAATCCAACACTCAAGTCATCAATCAAACAAACAACTCAAAATCAACCAGAAGCTCACTTGAATTCCAAGTGAAAACCAGCTTTAGATTAGAATTCCCAAGGTTCAGACTTAGAAAATAAGTCATTCAAAACGAGATTTCTCTCGTTACAAATTTGGTTTAGCAAAAAACCAAGACAGGTAGAGCTTGAGCTTTTCCCAAACATGAAAACCTCAACAAATTTTACAGTGCAGTCTCTAGCCCATTGAAGTCCTCGAGAACAGCCACTTCTGCCTTACAGTGAAGAAGCGCGATTCGCCCACTCAGAAGCTTCACAAAAGCTTAAGGTACATTGAAGCTCTGCAGAATCAACCTTTGGTATCGATTTATAGTTGAAGCTTAGCAGTCAAGGTTGTCAACGTTCCAGTCCAGCCCAAGCGTCTCCAAATCCGGCCGGACATTTCCAATCCAGCCCAGAACAGAACCTTCCATCTCGACAGAAATGGAGTTCCAACTGTATCTTCATCTCTCTAGCATGAGTATTTATTGTTATAGTTTTGTAAAAGGCAGTTCTGCTAAAAACAGTTTAAATTTCATCAACCATTCTGGCCAGAACAACCTCTTTATACTGAGATAAATTGTTAAAGTCCTCACCAGTCTGAGGCAAGAAAAGAACTTACTTGGGAGATATTCCTCACCCAAATTCACAATCGTTTGTTTGCAGAAATCAGTAACTTGGGGCGCAAGTTATCCATTCCAAACTAAGTCTGCTAGAATTTTGTTACTAGCAGTGGCACGCTCGCACACCAAAGAAAGCTGACTTGTTGACCAGTCTATGGTTCTCAAGGCGTGGGGAACTTTGCCCTTCCATCACAGGAGTAAACGCAAAACGGGCAAACAGGATAAAGCAGCTTTTGGGAATATTGGTGCTGGAGGTGTTCTTCATGATGATTTGTACATATGTCTAGTCAGCATATTATCTGTATTGTAGATCACGTGTATATCGTGGTGGTCTGTTAGGAATTGTTAAGCAATTGTATAAAGCTGGTATGTACAGTAATTGTTCATTAAGAAAATACAACCAGTAAAATTCTCTTAGAAATTCATGTGTTCTCTCTCTAGCTTTCTTCCTCCTTATCTTTCTCTGCACATTTCACTTTCGTTATCATGGTATCAGAGCCAGTTCGATCTGTTTTTCTTGCTTCCGTTCCCAATCCTCTTCGATCTCTTATTGATTTTGCAACTTTTCTTGTTCCCGATAAATCCTAAATTTTTTTTTTTCGATTTCCTCTTCCAAATCTTCGATTTCTTGTTCCTGATAACCCTAAATTTTCACTTTCACTTCCAATTCTTCAATTTCTCTGTTCTTTTCTCTCCTTCTCGTCTTCGTCCTCTTTCTTCAACGAATTTTCTTCTCCAAATTAAACAAATCTGCTCTGCATAACAACCTAGATTTCGCCATGGTCGCTTCTTCATCATCTTCTCTCAAAATTGAACACCTCCTTGGATTGCTTACTATTCGTCTTACTGATGATAATTTTCTTAAGTGGAATTATCAAATTGAGTCGGTTCTGGAAGGTTACGATCTCTTTGGCCATTTTGATGGCTCTGCTCTTCCTCCGCCCAAATTTGCGATTGTTGATGAAGAGGGAGTGACATCGGAAGTCATCTGCCGCTTATAAGGATTGACGCGCGATAAAGCCCTTCTCGTCTTCTCATTGCTTCTCTCGACGAAGCAATTGAGTATGTTATTGGCTGTAAGACCGCCAGGATGCTTGGCTTAGTCTCACCGATCGTTATGCGTCGGTTTCTCGTGCGAATCAATCATTTGAAAACAGAATTTCAGATTTGTGCAAAAGGTGGAGATTCCGTTGAGCGATTTCTTCTTCGCCTCAAACATCTGCGTGATCGTTACATGCTGCTGGTACTAAGATTTCTGATGATGATTTTATCATTGCTGCATTAAATGGTCTACCACCTGAATACGACATCATCAAGATGATCTTGATTGCTCGTGATACGCCAATCTCGTTGAAAGATTTTCGTGCTCGCCATCTTGGTCACTTGAGCAAACTGAGGCTCGACTTACCTCTCATTCTCGCTTTGTTTGTGCCTCATACATCTTCTGGCTATGGGGTTCAGGGAGCTCACAGTGGTTCATCGTCTGTCTCTCTGTCTTCAGGACAAGGTTTGCTTCCTACCCCGCCTTCTCATGTTGGTTATTCTGGTAATGCATCTTCTCGACCTCCTTCGCTGTCTTTTGGTCCTCGTCCTATTTCTCATATTGGTTTTGGTCGAGGCAAGTTCAATGGTGGACGGAATTTTAGTTCTCCTACTCGTCCAAATTTCAGAGGCATTACTCCTGTTTATCAAGGCCACAACACATTTTCTGGTTCCAAGTTTGTTCCTGAATGTCAGATTTGTAATAAAAGGGGTCATACGGCTGTTAATTGTTAATTGTTTCTCAATCTTCAGTTTCTACAGGCTCGAGTGCCAAATCTGTGGCAAGCGTGGGCATGTTGCTTTGGATTGTTATCACAGGTCGAATTACTCATTTCAAGGTCAAGCTCCTCCTTCTTCCTTAACTGCTATGACAGCACAGACTTCTTATTCTCCTGAACAAGTCTGGATTGCTGATAGTGGAGCCACACATCATATGGTGGGTGATATGTCTCAGTTGCAAAATGTGACTCCATGTGTTACTGAGGAAAATGTCACAGTTGGAAATGGGGAAGGTCTGAATATACTTCATATCGGCACTTCTAATATTCATGGTGCTACATCTAGGCTTACAATGCCCTCTGTTTTTCATGTTCCTCAACTCAAAGCAAATCTTTTGTCCGTGCACCAACTTTGTAAGGATAACAACTGTTATATTGTGTTTGATGTCTCTGGTTTCTTGATACAGGACAAAGTCACTCATCAGGTGCTTCTCAAGGGAAAGAGTGATCATGGTTTATATCCTATTCCACTGCTTCCTCGGTCTACAATATCTTCAATTTCTTCAATGCATAAAGCTTACATTGGCCAGAAAATAAAGTCTTCCTTGTGGCATCAGAGGTTAGGACATACCACTAATAAGGTTACAAAGAAAATGTTGCAAGCTTCTACTATTTCTGCTTCTGATGATCTTTCTTCAGCTATCTGTTCAGCATGTTTACAAGGCAAAATGCATAGGTTGTCTTTTCCTACTAGTCATTCTAGAGCCACTATGCCATTTCAATGTATCCATAGTGATGTATGGGGTCCCTCTGCTGTAAAATCCATTGATGGCTATAGATATTATGTCAATTTTGTTGATGAATGTACTAGTTTTATGTGGCTATATCCCATTTTTAATAAATCAGATGTTTTTGGAGTTTTCAAGAAGTTTTATGCTATGCTCACAGATCAGTATGATGCTAAAGTTAAGACATTTCAAACTGATGGAGGGGGTGAGTTTACTAGCATATTGTTCACTGCCTTTCTTGATTCTAAAGGCGTTACTCATCACTTGTCTTGCCCTCACACTCCTCAGCAGAATGGGTTGGCTGAAAGAAAGAATCGCCATGTTATTGACACAGCCATAACTCTTTTATTTGCTGCTTCACTTCCTACAAAGTTTTGGGTTCATTCTATTGCTCATGCTGTTTATCTAATAAATAGAATGCCGAGTGAGGTTTTGAATCATCACTCTCCATTCCTTAAGTTGTTTGGTCATGCTCCTAATGTTCAACATCTAAGAGTTTTTGGCACTGCTGTTTATCCTTACTTGAGATGTTATAATGTGCACAAGCTTCAACCAAGGACTGCTTAATGTGTGTTCATGGGTTATGCACAAGGTTACAAGGGAGTTTTGTCTTTTAATATGCTTACTGGTAAATTTGTTGTTTCAAGACATGTTTTGCATGATGAGACAGTTTTTCCTTTTGCAAATAAAATGTCTTCGTCTGCTTCGAGTTCGTCTCATGGAAATTCACAGCCAACTCCGGTATTGGTTTCTATTTCTATTCCTGTGTCTTCATCCACTCCAGCACATAGTATGAGTTTATCACCATCTGGTTTACAACCTGCTGTATCTCAGGATGTCTTTTTCCCTCACCAAGTTTCCAATAATGATCCGCTTTCTCGTGCTTCTTCTAGCAATGATTCTATTGGTGACAGAGTCCCTCTTGTTTCTATGCCAGCACCCGTGCTAAGGGATGATCAGGTACAAGTGCTTTTACCAACTAGCTCTCACTATGATGATGTTTCAGTTCCTACTGGTTCTGTTAATACCCATACTATGACTACCAGGTCCAAGGATGGTATTGTTTGTAGAAAGCCTTTTTCTGATTATCAATGTTATTATACCTCTATTCCTTCACTGCCTGATGAAACTGAGCCTGCAACTTATAAGTTAGCTTCTCAATCTCCAGTATGGATAAAAGCTATGCAGGAAGAACTTGATGCATTACACATGCAGGGTACTTGGATTTTAGTTCCAAAACCATGCCATAAAAATGTTGTTGGCAGTAAGTGGGTTTACCGGATTAAAAGAAACTCAGATAGAACTGTTTCTAGGCATAAGGCTCGTCTAGTAGCTCAAGGATTTAGTCAGGCCTGGATTGGATTTTAGTGAGACTTTTAGTCCTGTCGTTCGACATACTACAGTTCGATTAATTTTGAGTATTGCTGCTATGAACAAATGGTCCTTAAGACAGTTAGATGTTAAAAATGCTTTTTTACACGGAGATCTTGAAGAAGAAGTTTTCATGAGGCAACTTCCTGGTTTTGAAGATTCTGCACATCCAGAGTTTGTGTGTCAATTAAAGAAATCTCTTTATGGTCTTAAGCAAGCTCCAAGGGCTTGGAATGCTAAATTCACTGGTTATTTACCAGCTATTGGTTTCAAATCTTCTCATTCTGATCCAAGTTTGTTTGTCAAGCATACTGGATCTGATATTGTCATTCTTCTTTTATATGTGGATGATATAATTCTTACAGGTTCCAAGGCATCTTGTATTCAAGAAGTGGTTGATGAACTGAGTGCAGTTTTTGAAATGAAAGACATGGGAAAGCTTACCTATTTCTTGGGTTTACATATTGATTATAATGCAGAGAGTGATATATTTGTAAGTCAGAAGAAATATGCTAAAGACCTTCTACATAAAGCAGGCATGAGTTCCTGCAGACCCTGTTCAACTCCTAGTAAGCCACACACTCAAGTATTGCAGTCTGAGGGTACTCTTCTATCTGATCCCTTGTTATATCGCAGTGTTGTTGGCGCTTTACAGTATTTAACATTTACTGACCAGATTTATCCTATGCCGTTAATTCATTTGCCAATACATGACCTGCTCCTACAGACCTTCATTGGTTACTTGTTAAAAGGATACTCAGATATCTTCAGGGCACTCTAGATCATGGATTGAAGTTCTCTACTGGTCCTTGGCAATTACATGCTTTTAGTGATGCAGATTGGGCAGGAGATGTGAATACCAGAAGATCTACTACGGGATTTGTGGTTTTCTTAGGTCCTAATCCAATTTCATGGCAATCCAAGAAACAAACCTCTGTGGCTAGGAGTTCAACAGAAGCTGAGTATAGATCCTTGGCACATACCTCAGCTGATATAGCTTGGATAAGACAGGTATTGCAAGATTTAAAAGTTTCGCCCACAGAACCTGTTTTGCACTATGACAATTTATCAGCTATTGCACTTAGTTCTAATCCTGTTTATCATTCACGAATCAAGCATTTGGATATTGATTTTCATTTCGTCAGAGAGAGAGTTCAAAGAAGAGACTTGATTGTTCAATACATACCAACTGAAGAACAAGTGGCTGATGTATTTACCAAAGGTCTTCATAGTCCTATTTTTCTCAAACATTGTATTAATCTTAGATTGGGGAACCCAGCTGGGTTTGAGGGGGAATGATGACTGTACATGTCTAGTCAGCATATTATCTGTAGCTGTAGATCACGTGTATATCGTGTGGTCAGTTAGGAATTGTTAAGCAATTGCATAAAGCTGGTATGTACAGTAATTGTTCATTAAGAAAATACAACCAGTAAAATTCTCTTAGAAATTCATGTGTTCTCTCTCTAGCTTTCTTCCTCCTTATCTTTCTCTGCACATTTCACTTTCGTTATCACTTCATGATTGCAAAGGGGAATGACTTGGGGGATTTGCTGTGAATCTGGGGAAGGGTCAAATCCTTGAAGCTGAGCTTTAGGGTTTATTTTTTGATCTTAAACTGGCCCTGGATAAAGGTGTGTGTTAGTAGGATTGTCATTGAGTTGGACTCAGCTCTAGTTGTTATTCTTATTCAGCAAATGGACTCCTATTGTTTTCATCCCCTTGCTGGTGTGCTGTATAAGGTAATCAATATTTGGTTGAACATTTTGTCTGAAAGGATGAGAATCTGCTTCCTTTTGTTAGTCAAAAACAGAACACCCTCCTCCGTCCTTGTAAAACAAGTGAAGAAAAATCAAAAACAAATTTTGACCATTAGTAATCAATCCCCTTCAAGTTCCAAGCCCCATGAATACTATACTATTATTCAAAAGGCTCTCTGTTCTCGCTCTTGGGTATGTTGGAGGATCTCGAGCTCTTGGGTCTGTTGGGTTTTCAAGTTCTGGGCAGAGAGAGGGAGGGAGATAGGAGGAGAGAGAGAGAGCGAGAGAGAGAAAGTAGGGATTTTTGTTTTGTTTTAAAAAATCTAATTTAATAATTTTTTAAAGAATTTTTTATTATTATTATTTTCCGAAATTGCCCTTCATTTCGTCTCTTTCTAACTACTGTTTGGTTATGAGGTGGGTCCCACAATTGCCACGTCAGCAGTAAACGTCTGACTTTAACGGTCAACGTGGCTGGTGTAAATTTGTAATATTTCGAAATGTTGGGTACGAAATTGATTAAAATGAAACCTTGGGGTCCATTTCGATACTGACACTAAACCTCCGGGTACTAAAGTGTAGTTAATCCTTTCCCTTATCCGCTCAAAATTTTTGAGGACATCGCCTTTGCAAATATTTTATTTTATGGTTCTTTTTAGCAATGACTTTGTTCCATTCTGCTTTCTGAAAGTTCAATTTGGTTTTGATCTCTTCTAATCTTTCAAAACATGTTGATGTGCCTTATCATGTCAAGTTTGTTAAATTTAAGGACATTGTTGCCCATTCAAGTTAAGATTTGGTTTGACCCGCTTAAGCTCTAATCGATTGATTCATTCTTCCTTTAAACCCTATTTTCACACATGGAAGCCCCACTTTCACCATTTTCATTTTTTTTTCTTTTCATTTACAATATGATTTGAAAGGAAGAATTGGTGAAGGCAATTAGGGTTTAAGTTGGTCAAATCAAATCCTAACCTTTTATTAAAATAAAATAAAAAATCAAAGAGAAACGTCATTAGATAGTCTTCAACAATACAATCAAAGACTTGATATCTAAATGATCAATTCCACGAAGGCAACAAACTAACATGCTAAAAACAAGAGCAAAGCGGACAAAAGCCACACTAAAACTACTAGCCTACATGACCACAATTAAGAATAATTCCAAACAAAGCCCACAAACCTAACATAACCGAAACCCTAAAGCCACCAAGGAGCCTAAATGAACTCTACCACGACTACCTGAAGAAGCATTGTCTCAAAAGTGGAGACATTGACACGCTTCATCCTCCTCGCCTCTATAGAGTTTTGCCTTAGGACTCACAAACTAAATCCTAACTTGAATGAATAGAAATGCTCCTGAATTTGACAAAGGAATTAACTAACTTAACAAAAGTGGAGACATTGACACGCTTCCAAAGATTAGAGGGACTCAGAACCAATTTCAAAGTTGAAATAAGGTCTATGTAGTCATGGGGGCATTGCTAAAATTTTCTCTTTATTTTAATGTTAACTTATATTATTCACAAGTTTGTATTGGCAACTTTTGTGCCCAATATATTAATGAAGCTAATTTTCCCACTCCACTTTTTTCTTCTTACACTTTCTTTTGTTGGAAATTGTATGTTCCCGCACCTCTTTTGTCTACTTACATTCCCTTGTATGTTATAGTAAAAAGTATTTTTGAAAAAAAGAAAAAAAAAGGAGTGTAAGTGGATAAAAGGAAAGTGGAAAAATAAGCATCCTATATTAAAGGAGTGTATTAACTTTGTTTTTTGGTTTTGTTAATAGTATGTCGTGTGTGAGAGATATATATGCGGACGTGATATCTTTGAAAATGAAGTCATGAAATTTCTCGATATCTCTTGGAACTCAGGGCCATTGAGTCCAATCCACTAATTCAGATGGGAACAATAAATCTACCAGAAGAAGTTAAAACTAGATCATGGTGGTAAAAATATCTTGAATATTATGTATACTGCCAAGAGAACAGATGTAATGCAGATCTAGATTTGCTATAAAGTTTACATCTCTCGTAGTATTTTGAATCATGCTGTGTGTCTCCCATTCCCAGCTCAAGGTCACATAAGCCCAATGATGAATTTAGCAAAGCTCCTACATCACAGAGGCTTTCACATCACCTTTGTCAACAGTGAGTACAACCACAAACGCTTACTCAAATCCCGAGGCCCCTCCGCCTCCACGTCTCCCAGGACTTCCGTTTGAAGCCATCCCCGATGGTCTGCCCCCTACGGACGCTGACGCTACGCAAGACATCCCGTCTCTTTGTGACTCCACAAGCAAGACTTGCTTAGGACCATTTCGCAACCTGCTTGCTAATCTTGACAAGGCCCTCCCACCGGTGACTGTATTGTCTCCGATGGTGTCATGTCATTTGCCATCAAAGCCGGTGAAGATCTTGGAATTCCGGTGGCGCTGTTCTGGACTACAAGTGCATGTGGCTTCATGGGCTACACGCAGTATCGCCAACTTATTGACAAAGGTCTTACACCACTCAGAGGTACATGTTATGTTACATGAAAAATAAAGGGCACTAATTAATACAGTAAAATGAAATTTTGTGATATTATTATTTGTATTGGTTTGGTTGTTATATGAAAAGCAATTAAATTAAGGGACTCTCAAATATTCATCGTTCACCCTCCTTTATTTTTTAATTATTTTTCATCTATTTATCCATGCAATTTTCATTCAGAAAAGCCTTATGAAAATGAGATTGAAAACTTAAAAAGATAAGATAGGAATTATAGAGAATGATGCTATATATATATATATATATACAGTCCCCTTCTATTGAGGAATCACTCAAATAATTTTATTGTGGACATCCTTTAGGATCCTCTACAAATTTTTTTTCAACAGTCCAAATCATCTATTTTTCAAGTCTACATTCATATATCATCCTTGCAAAAAATTAAACAAATCTGAACCCTTGACAAAGGTCTTAAACCCTAAACCCTTGACAAAGGTCTTACACCACTCAAAGGTACGTGTTATGTTACATGAAAAATAAAGGGCACGAATTAATACAGTAAAATGAAATTTTGTGATATTATTATTTGTATTGGTTTGGTTGTTATATGAAAAGCAATTAAATTAAGGGACTGGCAAACTATTATATTCATTGTTCACCCTCCTTATGACCTAAAAAAAAAAAAAAATCATTCACCTTCCTTTAGAGCATCCACAATGGGCTCCTCAAACCACCTCCTTAGAAAAATTTTAGGGAGGATTTGGAAAAACACATCTTCAACTATGCTCCTTATCCGCCTACTAAAATAGGGAGACCTCTAGGAGCTCCTAAATCTGAGGAGAGAAAAAAGACTCCTAGTAGATCCCTATAATTTAATGTTGCTTTATTTAATGAGTATTTCAAACTTTTAATTAATATTTATTATTTTTTATATTATTTTTTAATATAGATTGACCAATTAAAAAAGAGTTATAGCATTTATGACTCCCTAAACTAGAGAGCATGATTGGAGTTAAAATTTTATAGAGAGCTCCTAAAATAACTTTTATATGTTTTTTGCTAAAATTTAACTAAAAAATAGAGAGCATGATTGTGGATGCTCTTATTTTTTTTAAATTATTTTTCATCTCATTTATCCATGCAATTTTCATTCACAAAAGCCTTATGAAAATGAGATTGAAAACTTAAAAAGATAAGATAGGAATTACAGAGAATGATGAGCATTGGAGTACCAAATAACTACCTTCGAGGAGGTCTGGATGCTATGTGTTTTCTACTACTTCTCCCTGCTTTCATCCTTGTTTACATTAGCGTCCTTAAAGTAATAACGTACGGATCCGGATGAGAGAATAGATATATATATATATATACATCCCCTTCTATTGAGGGATCACTCAAATAATTTTATTGAGGGACATCCTTTAGGGTCCCCTACAAATTTTTTTTCAACGGTCCAAACCATCTATTTTTCAAGTCTACATTCATAGATCATCCTTGCAAAAAATTAAACAAATTTGAACCATTTTGGTATACAATTGTGTCATACAAAATCAATGAATACGGTGCTTCAAGAAAGTACTAAAATTTCAATAATTCTTGAGTGGTCAAATGATATCGGATTCAAGTGATTTTTTGTAGAGATGATATTTGAATGAGTATTTACAAAATATATATTTTGATTAGTGAAATACAATACAGAGTGGGTCCTTGAGGGTGTCCATCAAATAAGCTAATTTGTGGGATCTCTCAATAGAAGCTCTCTGTATATTATATATATTGCTTTTATTGTTTTCTTGTTAACTTGGGGAGTGATATGGTTCTCATCTAACAAATTATGTGATGCTCTGAAGCCCACGTCGGTAATTTGTTGGGAAAGATGGCCATTACAATATGTACAAATATTAAGCCTATAAGAAAGAATTTTTATATCTTTGTTATTTAATTTGGGATATAGAAATGGTAAGCAGCTATGACAAATTCTATGTATGCTTTTTTAGGTGAGGCTTCTCTAACAAACGGGTATTTGGACACCACGATAGACTGGATTCCAGGAATGAAGGATATTCGTCTGAGAGATCTCCCAAGCTTTGTACGCACCACAGATCCAGAAGACATGATGCTAAGCTTCGCCATGGGGGAGGTAGAAAGAGCTTCCAAAGCTTCTGCTATCATCTTAAACACTTATGACACATTGGAATATCGAGTGTTGGAGGCTTTTTCTTCAATGTATCCTCCAATTTACACAATTGGCCCCAATCACTTGGTTGTGAACAAGATTGTTTCCCAGATCACTATATCGTCATCCATCGGTTCCAGCCTTTGGAAAGAAGAGCCTGAGTGCCTACAATGGCTGGATTCCAAGGAACCCGACTGGTTTATGTTAATTTTGGGAGCATTACTGTTATGACACCCCAACAGCTTGTTGAGTTTGCTTGGGGTCTTGCTAATAGCAAAAAGCCCTTTTTGTGGACAATTAGGCCTGACCTTGTGAAGGGTGACGCTGCTATTCTCCCGTCGGAATTTGCCCAAGAAACGAAACAAAGAGGTTTGTTGGTCAGTTGGGCACCACAAGAGGAAGTTTTGAACCACCCATCCATAGGAGGATTCTTAACACACAGTGGCTGGAACTCCACCATTGAGAGCTTGAGTGCTGGAGTGCCAATGGTTATATGGCCATTTTTTGCGGACCAGCAGACGAACTGTTGGTTCTCGTGCACTCAGTGGGGAGTTGGCTTGGAGATTGATAGCAATGTGAAGAGGAGTGAAGTGGAGAAGCTTGTGAGAGAATTACTGTCCGGTGAGAAAGGGAAAGAGATGAGAAAGAATGCCATGGAGTAGAAGAGAAAGGCAGAGGAAGCTACTGGTCCAAGGGGTTCTTCATTACTGAATTTGGAGAAGTTGGTTATGTTAGAATTCAGACTATGATCTGATTTGTAACTTGCATGCTACTAAATTCTACTGAATGAGCAGAGGTTTTTCAGAGAGATTTTTCAGAGTGAGAGAGAGCTTGAAGAAGGAGCTGAAGGGAAATTCTGTTCTCATTTCTCACACACACACTGTGCACTCATTACAGCTGGAATAAGATATTCCAAATTACATCATCCAAATCTAGCCATCCATTCTTCTATTCTAAGATTAGATCTTAGCTGTCCACTTGGACTATAATCCAAGGGCTCACATTTAAATCTGTAAATTTAAAACTAAATACAAAATCATATCAGCTAAAGCACTTATATTTCAACACTCCTTCTAAGTGTTTAGCTGAGATCACTCCAAGCTTTCTTCTCAGGTATTCAAACTGATCTCTTGCTAGAGCCTTAGTAAAGATGTCTGCAGTCTGCTTTTCAGTTTTGCAATACAGTAAATCAATCTCTCCATTTCGCAAAGCATCTCGGATAAAGTGAAACCTTCTGTTTATATGCCTTGTCGTATGATGATGCACCGGATTCTTGGTTATGGCAATAGCAGAGGTATTATCACGTAGAATTGTAGTAGAAC
The DNA here is from genome assembly GCF_029339155.1 of Prunus mume. Classification (NCBI taxonomy): domain Eukaryota; kingdom Viridiplantae; phylum Streptophyta; class Magnoliopsida; order Rosales; family Rosaceae; genus Prunus; species Prunus mume. The sequence continues at coordinate 22,104,504 of NC_142703.1, read as the reverse complement.
CCACCTGTTCTTCCCCAAAATCTGAGAGAACAAAGCGCAACTAGATTGCTTGTGCAGTAGCTTCTGCTGCACTAACGTACTCTGCCTCTGCTGTAGACAAAGCTACACTACTTTGCTTGACTGAAGCCCAAGAAAACACACCTGATCCAAGATTAAATGCACATCCAGAGGTACTTCTCATGTCATCCTCACTCCCTGACCAATCACTGTCACAATAGCCAATGAGCCTTGCTTCTTTTCCTTTCTCATATGCTATGCCATAGTCAAATGTGCCTTGAATGTACCTCAGTACCCTTTTGGCTGTTCCCATATGTTTTCTAGTAAGTCCATGCATAAATCTAGCCAAAAGACTTGCTGCAAACATGATGTTTGGCCTTGTTGCAGTCAAGTACAACAAGCTTCCAACTATCTGCCTATAGATCCCTTCATCAGCTTGTTCACTCCCATCTTCCTTGGATAGCTTTTCATTCATTGCAAGAGGAGTAGCTACAGCTTTACAGTCCTTGAAGCCGAATTTGTCTACCAATGTCTTAGCATATTTCTTATGGTGCAAGAAAATGTAAGACTCGGTTTGTATCACTCCTAACCCCAAGAAATTGTGAAGTAAACCAAGATTAGTCATTTCATATTGCCTCATCATTTCAATTTTGAACTCCATCATCAAGGCTTTTGAGCTTCCAGTGTAGATAATATCATCTACATATAAAGAAACGATAATAATACCACTTTATGCAGCCTTTACATATAGTGTTGCCTCACTCGGACTTCTCTGGAAACCTACCTTGGTGAAGTAAGAATTGATTTCTTCATACCAAGCTCTTGGAGCTTGTTTAAGTCCATATAATGCCTTCTTGAGTCTATACACTCTGTCCTCTTTGTTCTTAACCATAAAACCAAGCGGTTAATCCACATACACTTCTTCATGCAACACTCCATTCAAAAATGCAGACTTCACATCTAACTGAAACAGTTTCCACCCTTTTTGTGCAGCCAATGCCACCAATGTTCTAATGGTATCCAACCTAGCCACAGGTGCAAACGTTTCATTGAAGTCTACCCTTAACTTTTGAGAATAGCCCTTTGCCACTAGTCGAGCCTTGTCTTTCTGAACTGTACCATCCAAATTCAGCCTGGTTTTATACACCAATTTGACACCAATTACTGATTTATCACTTGGTCTATCAACCAACTTTTAAGTCTTATTCTTCTCTATCATTTCTATCTCATTCTCCATTGCTTTCTGCCATGCTTCATCCTTAATAGCCTCTTTAAAAGTCTCAGGCTCGATAATACACAAGTTACATCTTGCATACACTTTTGCAATACTCTTGTATTTCAGAGGTGTGTGATCAACATCTTGTGATCCTGAGTCAGAATCAGTATACCCCCCTTCTAAAGTCTCTTCTTGACTCAGGCTAGAATCATTCGGTTCCTCTTCTCTCTCAGTGAGTGTCTCATTAATAGGTATTGAGATATCACATTCCTTTCGTGCACTCCAATCCCAAACAGCTGCCTCATTGAATATCACATCCCTAGAAACAATCATTTTTCCTAATGTAATATTATATAATCTGTAGCCCTTTTCGTAGCTGTCATATCCTAGAAATATGCATCTTGTACTAGCAAAGTCAAGCTTCTGCCTTTGTTGATTTGGAACATGTGCATAGCACAAAGAACCAAACACTCTTAAGTGCTTAACTCCTAGCTTTCTACCACTATAAGCTTCAAATGGAGTTTTCTTATCTAAGGCCTTAGTTGGACATCTGTTCTGAACATGCACAACAGTGTTTCCTACCTTAGCCCAAAATTCTAGAGGCATCTTCTTCTCAATCATCATGCATTTAGCCATCTCCATAATTGTTCTATTCTTTCATTTTGCTACTCCATTTTGCTGTGGTGAATATGCCACATTTAGCTGCCTTTCCATTCCCATGTCTTCACAAAACTTGTTGAATTCATTGGTAGTATATTCTCCCCCCTTATCACTTCTTATTTTCTTCAATTTCTATCCACTTTGCAGCTCAACAGTGGCTTTAAATTTCTTAAAGACATTAAGAACTTCTGATTTGTATCTCAAGAAATAGATCCAACACATACGAGTACAATCGTCTATGAAGGTAAGAAAATACTACTTCCAGCTTTGGTAACAGCCTACATTGGTCCACAGACATCTGTGTGTACCAACTATAGTGGGATTGTGGCTCTGCTTGTTTTTTCTTTTGGAAAGGAATCTCTGCGATGCTTTCCAAAGGTACAACCCTCACACACTTCATTGACAGGCTTAATTTCTGGCAGTCTAAGTCCCATTCCCTGATCTTACAGTAGCTTCAAACTGGTGAAGTTTAATGCCCCATTCTTCTATGCCAAATTGAGGATGACTCTACATTTGCTCTTAATGCAACCTATAAAGTTGTGTGAAGCTTCAAAGGAAAGCTTCTGTTGCCTTTCATTGTCACCTTAATAACTATATTTGATAGAGAACTATCATCATAAATTTCAGCCTTATTGGCACCAAAAATCAGAACATATCCATGCTCCATCATTTACCCTACACTGAGCAAATTCTCCTTGAGACCAGCAACTAACAGGACCTCTTTGACATACCTTCTTCCCATCTTAGTGTCAACAACAAGATTTCCTTTTCCAACAACATCAACCAGTTGTCTTGTCCCCATTGCAACTTTCGCAGTTATATTCTTATCAACATCAACTAATACGTCTTCTCTGCTGCATCCGCTATCCAAATACCATACATCATCACATCCTTTTACACTAGTAGAGCCTTTATTACTTGCATAGAACATGGTTGGTGTGGATTCGGTCTGAGTAGCATAGTTGAGCTGTTGTGCTAGTTTCTTGTTGTAGCAATCTTTTGCAATATGCCCAAATTTATCACAATTGTAACATTTTGGTTTTCCCTTAAATCGACACTCACCAAAATGTAGTTTTCCATAGTGTTTACAGGGGTTTCTAGCTCCATCAGGTGGTTTATTATCCCACTTTTTGCCTTTTGTCTTCCAATTGTTTTGATCCTTAGAACCACTTTGACTTACACTATATTTTTTTGATTTGGGATTCACACTAAGACTAGCAAATGCTTTCTTAGTCTTATCTCCAGAGTGCCTATCTAGCCTTAATTCAAAACTCTTCAAAGAAGCTACCACTTCTTGTACCTCAATTTCATCCAAATCCTTAGAATGCTCAATAACAGAACAGATTGAATCATAAGCTGATGACAAACTGATTAGTAATTTTTGAAAAATCCTTGCTCTAGCTAAATCCTCTCCATAGCTCCTCATTTGGTTTATAAGATCAAACAGTTTGGTAAGATAAGCAGAAAGGTACTCATCATCTCTCATTCTTGTATATTCAAATTCTCTACGTAGAGCTTGCAATTTAACACTTCTAACCTGTTTATCACCATGGAATTCCTTCATCAAGATGTCCCAAGCTCCCTTAGAGGTTTCTTCACGAGAAATTCGGGGGGAAATCTCATCAGACACTGCTCCTTGAATCAGACCCAGAGCTTTAGCGTCCTTTATGAGTAGCTCAGTGACAGTCATCTTCCCAGCACCACTCGATTCTTCCTTTTCTTTCTTCTTTGCATCAGATTCACCAGCTCCCTTCGAATCTGAGCACTCTATTCCCTTCTCAACCAATTCCCAAAGCCCATGAAATTTGAAAATGGTTTTCATTCTTATGCTCTAGAACTCATAGTTATCACCTCCAAAGATCGGCGCTCTTAACTCTCCACCTCCAGACCCTGCCATGTTAGACCCAGATCTTCAAGAAACCAAGCTCTTCAAATCGCTTCTTTCTTCACAAATTCAATCGCCCAGCTAAACAATCGAACCTGGCTCTGAGGCCATGTTAGAATTCATACTATGATCTTATTTGTAACTTGCATGCTACTAAATTCTACTGAATGAGCAGAGGTTTTTCAGAGAGATTTTTCAGAGTGAGAGAGAGCTTGAAGAAGGAGCTGAAGGGAAATTCTATTCTCATTTCTCACGCACACACTGTGCACTCATTACAGCTGGAATAAGATATTCCAAATTACATCATCTAAATCTAGCCATCTATTCTTCTATTCTAAGATTAGATCTTAGCTGTCCACTTGGACTATAATCCAAGGGCTCACATTTAAATCTGTAAATTTAAAACTAAATACAAAATCATATCAGCTAAATCACTTATATTTCAACAGGTTAAAGATGTACTGCTGCAGCCATCAAAACCCCAGTAGCTGGAAAGATAATCAACCTTGGTCCAGGGGGTTCTATGTTGTTATTTTCTCACACCTCAGCTTATGTTTTTTTTTCTTTTATTGTGGAATCAATTTTATTTTTTTCATTTTTTATCAATGGCCGAGGGCTTTGAACTTTACAATTTGTTTTATAGAAAAGTAGTGTGTGCTCCCGTACTTACAAATCAGTGGCAAGTATTGCTATCAATAATCTTCGATGACCATAACCAATACATGGCCCCAAAACTTGAGCCCACTTTTCCCGATATTTTAAGCAGTTTGATACAATAATTGTTTTGGCATTTGAGTTGTTTTTTCTCTTCCTTGTTTAGTATAGGTTCACTTTGGAAAAAGACAAAGCAGAGAGAAATTTTGTAAAAGAAGCCAAAATGGACAAAATTTTGGATTTCCTAAGGAATCCTTTACATTTGCATGTCTTTGATAACTGTTGTTTTTGAAGCCGCAAACAGTATTATATATACCCAATATCCAACCATAAACTTATTTTTCAATAACAAACAAATAAAACTTCATATTTTTCTTACATTCTGTATGGAGAAGAAGCACATCTAAGTTCGCCAGAGATCAAGGATCCGATGCTGGATCCTTGATTTATAGATAGTTGAATCCTTAGAGATAGACACTGTGGGAGCAAATATTTTCGCCTCCTAATCACAGCACGCCACATGGAAAAGAAGATTATCTCTTAAATTAATTAATTGAACCAGTTTATCTAGCCAATTAATTAATATGATATTATCTTTATTTAATAAGATAATAGCATTAATTTAGATATTATCCTAATAAAGAGAAGATAATATCGTTAATTCAGATATTATCCTAATAAAGAGAAGATAATATTACTAAATCAGATATTATCTTCAATAAAGAGATTTAATCAAGTCCGACTCGATCCCTACGAATTTGGGTAGAGAATAAACTCGTCATATTCTCTACGAAACCCTAGCCCCGAGGCTCCTATAAATAGACGACTTCATTCATCATTCAAGGTACATCTAAACCTACTCCTACTACCCGAGAAAAATACCCGAAGCTCTCTTTCCCTCTCCACTCTCCACTCTCCACTCTCCATATGTTCTCCACACGGCTCCAGCCACCACACATGGCTCCGGCCGCCCTGTTCACACTATACATAAATTTCGTACCATTTGCTTAGCTATTATTTTCCTACAAACACTCGAACTAACTTAGGCATCGAAGGGCCTTTGGCCAGCACCCCCCGGGTGTGGTCTATTTACTCCAATCTTTTTTCCATGAATTGAGGAAGAGAGATAAGGAAGATCGAAGGTTGAAGGATCTAGAAGTGAATATTCTCCCACGAGATTATTTGCACAAATAGACATCCATTGAATTGAACTTCAAGCACTGAAAATGGGTGAAATTATGTCTTTAGGACATTGCCAATATGCACGCCTCTACATAAATTAAAGTTAATGTCCTCTTATTGTACTGTATTAGTTCATTAATGCAGTTTGTATTATTATTTTTTGTTTTATATAAATATTGTTCATTGCATTAATATATTGATCTTAAGCATATAAATCATTTACTTATTGTTCCTAACAATCTATTGGCAAAATTCATTTAGGGTTTGAGTGAAAACTTCTGGAGATTGTTGATATATGTTTTATTTTTGCAACTTAAATTATTAATTAGCATATATAATTTTTGGTGTCTTGTATTTCTTGTTAGGATATCATGTCGCATGATGATAATAGACCGGTAAAGAGAGGAAAAGCTATTTATTCATTCTTCAAAAAAAGTGGTAATGATAACAAGGATACACCTTTTGCATCTAATGTTGATACTTCAATTCCTGAGGAACTTATTGAACTCGAATCTCAAGAAGTTGAACTTAAAGAGTTTGTTATTGCTTCTTTGGAATGAGATCTAAGAAAACACATGCCAATTTGTGAACACCCAATCAATCAACGTGATGAGATTAGAAGGTCTCATATCAAGTTGGGGCCTTATCAACCTAAATTTTTTGAATATCCAAGGACTTTGTTCCGGCAACAAAGACGTCATTTTCAATATTATTGGCTTTCACAATTTTCATGGTTAGAGTATTCTCCTTCAATAGATAAGGCATATTGTTTTACCATGCTTTGTCTTTGAAAAAAATTCAGCTAGTGGGTCTGCACTAATTACTGATTGGTTCAGTAATTGGAAAAGAGTTAATGATGGAAAGAATTGTGCATTTTTGCTTCATGTTGGAGGTCCATCTTCACCACATAATAATTGTGTTAGATGTGCTCAAGACTTAATGAAATCATCTGAGAATATTGAGAAAGTTATTCATAAACAACCGAAAGATCAAATTTTGAAGAACTGGCTATGACTTAAGGCAACAATTGAGAGTGTTCGATTGCTTACATTTCAAGCATGTGCTTTTAGAGGTCATGATGAATCCATAGACTCAATGAATCATGGCAATTTCATTGAATTGATAAAATATACAGCACAATGAAATGATAAAGTTGCTGAAGTTGTTTTAGAGAATGCCCCGAGAAATGCTAAATAAACCGCACTATCGATTCAAAAGCAAGTTTTACGTATTCTTGCTGACAAAGTGAGAAACAAAATTAGTGATGAAGTTGGGGTATTAACTTATTGTATTTTTGTTGATGAAACAAAAGATGCATCTAATAGAGAGCAAATGGCCATTCATTTTAAGATTTGTTGATAAGGAAGGTTTTGTAAGAGAACGCTTTTTTGAGAATGTGAGGGTTGAAGATACTAGTTCGTTGACACTTAAAAAACAGTTATCTCAGGTTCTTATAAATTATGATTTCCAAATTCATAAAATGTGAGATCAATGATATGATGGTGCTAGTAACATGCGAGGTGCATGGAATGGACTACAAATATTATTTCTTAGAGATTGCCCATATGCATATTATGTGCATTGTTTTGCTCACAGGCTACAATTAGCATTAGTTGCAGCATTAAAAGATGTGGCTCCTAGTTGGCTATTCTTTTCAATACTGAATTCCATTATTAATCTTATTACTGCTTCTCCCAAGTGCCATGGTGAGTTACAATCTACCTAAGTAATTGATATTGCACATATGGACACTGGTGAATGTGAGATAGGTGGAGGGCTTAATCAGATTGGTACCTTGCATCAGCCTAGAGCTACTCGTTGGGCCTCTCATTATGATTCTTGTTTAGATTTATTAAATATGTTTAATGCATCTTATACAATTGTTGAGACCTTAATTAAGGATGGAGCCATTAATTCTATATGAGCGGAAGCAATTGGTACGTTCAAAGCAATGACATCTTACGAGTTCATGTTCATCTTGAATTTGCTAAAAAAAAAATATGGGACTTACTAATAGCCTTTGTTGAGCATTGCATAATAAATCTCGAGATATTCTGACTACTATGAATTTAGTTCATAGTACAGAAGATGCTCTTCAAAAATTAAGATTGGAGGGTTGGGATACTTTCTTTGAGGAAGTGGAATCATTATATTTTATCGATATGCCATATATGAATGCTCCTAATAAAGTTGGTAAACTTCGTTCTTGTCAACAACGTGACGATATTATAATTGAACATCATTACTGGGTTAATTTATTCAATGATACAATAAATTATCAATGGGAAGAATTAAACAACAGATTTAGAGAAGGAACAATGAAACTTCTTATTCTCAGCTCTGATTTGGACCCTAGCAATGGTTTTAAATGATTTAAGATTGATGATATTTGCAAGCTTGTAGAGAAATTTTATCCTCAAGATTTCACTATTAAAAAATTACGTTTATTGAGGTGCCATCTCGAACTTTTTGAGTTTGAAGTACACCAACATGATCTTGATATCTTTCAAAATATGTCTACTCTTTCATAATTATGTCAAATATTAATTAACGAACATAGAAAAGGCATATTATTTGATTGATAGGTTGATTTGGTTAATTAGTGGTAACTCTTCTAGTTTCTATGGGGACTACAAAACGAGCATTTTCAGCTATGAAACATTTTAGGACTGCACTTCACAACAAAATGGAGGATGAGTATCTCGCAGATTACCTCTTTATCTAGATTGAGAAAGAGCTTTTTGTGGATATTGCTTCAGATTCAATAATCAAAGATTTTGATACACTCAAAGAGAGAAAGGTTCCACTTCATTAGGTAAGCTCTTTAATTTTTTTTTGGAATCGAACATATTTTTTTGAAGTTGGACAATGTGTTTGATTGGGTATTTCATTATATTTTGTACTTCTTTGTGTTATATTTGCTCGTAATGTGGCTTTGTTTGATTTATAAAATTTTATTTACATTATTGTTTCAAGAGAAAAAGACTTATAATATATCTCCTCTAAAAATAAAATAAAAATTGAGCCTACCCCTATAAAAAAATTTGGGTCCACCATTTGTCTTGAATGAGTGCCCAAGAGGGACTAAAATGACTTATGCAGTTTTCTTGCAGGTTCTCATAGAACGTAATGGGTTCTAGAGTTTCTAAATCCATTGCTCGAGAGAGAATGGGTTGTTAATCAAGAATACTTTTGGTTGAGCCCGCGAGAGGATATCAAATGAATTAGAAGACACCAACTGTCAACATGGTAGTAATTAGGGTTATTTGGCTATAAATAAGAATTAAGTGGAATTGATTATGGTGAAATCGGATGCTCTAGTGTCTCATCAACTTGATTTTCCACCGTTAATTAAATTGTTGTTTTTCATATTTGTTTTCATTAATGAATTTTTCAAATAAACTTTTGAATTAATCTTGATTCGTACTTAAAAGGAAATGACAGTTTTCGTTGGAACGATACTTCACTTATCTCTATATTACTTGTGCAGATTGTGCACTTGCAATAATTTCACAACACCCCTTAAAGGTTACAACCTTCTAAAGAACATCAGTAATAATATCATGGGAGCTCGAGCGGGTTATCACGGACATAAACACTCGAGCGTTGTCTCTGACAAACAGAACTCAAGCATCTGAGAGTTAGGCTTGAAAAATAATAGAATTATTTTTTTGTTTTTCCACAGTAGAACATGTTTAATTATCCTTTTAGTTTGAATTTAAATTATAACAGGTTACTAACTGCTGTGTTTGAAGGGGTGCCTTCTAACTTTTGTGTGTGAAGGGGTGCAAACAGTATTATATATACCCAATATCCAACAGACAGAAAAACTAGATGGAATTGAAATGAATGCATCTGATTTTGAGTTGACTAATATAGGAAGTGACCAGACATATTAATTGAGATCAACAATTTACAGGTAACTGATGACTTCTCTTTCTACTTGCAGCACTAACAGTGTTTACGAGTTTATCGGTTTGAGATTTAGTCTATTAGGTTCAATTTTAGCTGGGAGATACCCAAGTTTGACTTTACTAACTTGTTTACTCACTCGTCAAGAAACACCTAATATTAGTTACCCCTTCTAGATTTTTCTTAACGTATACGTATATGTGTGCATATATAGGGAAATACTCTTTTAGTATACTGAATTTGGATCATTGATCTGGTTAATTCTTGTTCGGATGTGTGGTCTGATTTGTAGAACGTTATCCTATACACTATTAACTTCTACTTTAAATCCTCCATCATTCAAGTGTATATGCATTGCTAGCTGCTTTTTTTTATTGGTACAACTATACGAAGTTGATAAATAAGTAAATCTTTGGTTAAAGGGAAATCATAATTTTTTATTTATTTATAAATATTATAAGTTTTTATGACTTTTGATTAAGCATAACAAATGTTTTTCAAAAACGAGGTTTCTTGAAATGAAGAAAATAGAAGAAATTCTAAATGCGAACTTTTTCTTAAAATAAAATGATTATTTAAATATCTATTATAAATTAATTAAATTAATTAATTTTTTTTTTTTATACAAGCAATATTGAGGAGAGAGAATTAAAATGCTTTTAACCACTAGAGTTACAAGTCCATTACTCTTATTAATTTTATATTTGAATTACATATAGAAAAGTTATAAGAGATAGGACCATTTACTTACACTACTACATTTTACACTTTGCTCGACGAAAAGAATTTCGTCGCGCAAAGTATATTGTAGTCGCACAAATTTTAACGCGATAGAAACTTCATCGCGCAGATTCCGTCGCTCAAAGATCGTGAAGAAAGACTTTGCGCGACGAAGCTTTTTCATTCGTCGCGCAAAGAAATATTTTGGTTTTTGACTTTTTGTTTTAGTATTTCTTTAATATTAATTTAATTATATTAATTATTTCAATTTTTTACTTTTTAAATTTAATTTAATTGTATGATTTTTTCTTTACTTTAATTTAAATTAACATATTCAAAATCAAATTATATATGAAAAATAGTGATCAAATTATCCAATAAATATATATATATAATATTCAAAATGTACACATAAATTAACAAAGTACAATAAATAAAAAAAGGGATAATCTCCCCTAAAATTGTTATACAACAAATCCAACCCAAACTCCAATCCCTTCCCCTTTACTCAACCTCAAATCCCACACAAACTCAAAACTAACTCCAAAAACACATATTAATGAAAAAAAATTTAAAATTTGGAGAGAATCTACCTTTTGGCAAGATTGAGAGTGAGTGAGAATGAGAGAGAGAAGTGAGTGTGAGAGAATTATTGAAGATAGTGATAGAGAGATGAGAGAGTGAGTGAGAGTGAGAGATAGTGAAAAGAGAGATGAGAGAGTGAGTGAGAGTGAGAGATAGTGAAGAGAGAGATGATGAGAGATTAAGTGAGAGGAGTGAGTGTGAGAGAAACGGTGGGATTTGGGGAGAGGGAAAGAGAGAGGTGAGGTAAGAGTAGAGGAAGACAATGAGAAAATGGTGGAGTTATTTTCATTTTAAAAACGGTATCACTTTGCGCGACGAAAGATGTTGGTCGCACAAAGTTTTGCGCGACGAAAAAAATTGAAGTATTGGTCACGCAAAGTTTTGCACGACGAAAAAAATTGATCGCGCAAAGTTTTGCGCAACGAATATTGGAATATTAGTCGCGCAAAATTGTGCGACGAATATTAGTATATTGGTTGCGCAAAGTAAATAAAAAATAAAAATCCCGCGTCCCATTTTTGGTACCGCCCAAATTTTGAAATTTTTTGCGACGAAAAATACATATTGGTCGCGCAAAGTCTAAAAATTATATAAAAATTCCGCGTCCCATTTTTGGTACCCACCAATTTTTGCCCGACGAAAAATATATATTGGTTGCGCAAAGTTTTGAGCGACACAAAATATTGGTCGCGCAAAGTCTAAAATTTATTTATTTTTTTAAAATCTCGTGTCCCATTTTTGTTACCTGCCCAAATTTTTCGAGTTTTACGTGACGAATTGTTGGTCGCGCAAACTTTTGAGAGACGAAAAATTGATTCGTAGCACGATATTTATAAAAATAATTGTTATGAATAATAAAAAATAAATTTTTTTTTTTTACGATTTAAAATATAAATAAGGTTAAAGCTACTTAATAAATGTATATACATAAATTTCTTAAGTGTTATACGTACAAAATAAATAAATTTAAAGATACTTAATAAGTATATATATATATATACACACACACCATTCAACGATCCAACCGTCAGACTTGTTTGTATATACTTCAAGATCGTATACCTCATAAATCGCAAAAAACAAACATTCGGAGACCCAGTAACTGACAAAAAATTTCAACGGTTCTAAATGAAAAATCACGATTTAACGGTTATTTTAACTCCGATTTTGATGATTTTTTACAGCTACACTCCTTGACCTTATATGAATACAATGAACTAATTCGATCGTCAATTTAAAATATTTACACTAGTGGATACCACAAAATCTTATGTTATATTTAACAAAAGTATAAATAAACTCTTAATTGTTAGTGAATATATTGTTTTGATGGCATACGCATTCTATGAAACTAGTTTGAATGATCCAATCGTCAAAATTTTTTGTTTATACTTTCAGATTGTATACGCCGAAAATCGGAAAAAATAAACATTCAGAGATCAAATAACTGGACAAAACTTTTCGACGGTTATAAATGAAAAATCATGATTTAACGGTTATTTTAACTCCGATTTTGATGATTTTTTACAGCTACACTCCTTTACCCTATATGAATACAATGACTGAATTTGATCTTCAATTTAGAATATTTACACTAGTGGATACCACAAAATCTTATGTTATATTTAACAAAAGTATAAATAAACTCTTAATTGTTAGTGAATATATTGTTTTGATGGCATACGCATTCTTCGAAACTAGTTTGAACGATCCAACCGTCAAACTTGTTTGTTTATACCTTTAGATCATATACGCCAAAAATCGAAAAAATAAACATTCAGAGATCAAGTAACGAGACAAAAATTTCGACGGTTATAAATGAAAAATCATGATTTAACTGTTATTTTAACTCCGATTTTGATGATTTTTTACCGCTATACTCCTTTACCCTATATGAATACATTGACTGAATTTGATCTTCAATTTAGAATATTTACACTAGTGGATACCACAAAATCTTATGTTATATTTAACAAAAGTATAAATAAACTCTTAATTGTTAGTGAATATATTGTTTTGATGGCATACGCATTCTACGAAACCAGTTTGAATGATCCAACCATCAAACTTGTTTGTTTATACTTCGAGATCATATATGCCAAAAATCGGAAAAAATAAACATTCAAAGATCAAGTAATGGGACATAACTTTTCGACGGTTATAAATGAAAAATAATGATTTAACGGTTATTTTAACTCCGATTTTGATGATTTTTTACCGCTATACTCCTTTACCCTATATGAATACATTGACTGAATTTGATCTTCAAGTTAGAATATTTACACTAGTGGATACCACAAAATCTTATGTTATATTTAACGAAAGTATAAATAAACTCTTAATTGTTAGTGAATATATTGTTTTGATGGCATACGCATTCTACGAAACTAGTTTGAATGATCCAACCGTCAAACTTGTTTGTTCATACTTCGAGATCATATATGCCAAAAATCGGAAAAAATAAACATTCAAAGATCAAGTAATGGGACATAACTTTTCGACGGTTATAAATGAAAAATCACGATTTAACGGTTATTTTAACTCCGATTTTGATGTTTTTTTATAGCTACACTCTTTGATCCTATATGAATACAATGAACTAATTCGATCGTCAATTTAAAAAATATATTTTCTAACAAAAACCCAATCCAAACAACAATAATATATTTTTCTAATAAAGATTTTAAAAAATAATTTTTTTATTTTATTTATTTTATAAGGACTTTGCCCGACGAATTGATTTTCGTCCCAAAAAGTAGCTTTGAGCGACTAATTGTTTTTCGTCACACAAAATTTGGTCGCGCAAGACTTTGCGCGACGACGTATTGTTGTCGCACAAAAGTTGGTTGCGCAAGGTTTTTAGCAACGAATTTTTTAGTTTCGTCGCGCAAAGTGACTTTGAGAGACGAATAATTTTTCTTCGCACAAAATTTGGTCGCGCAAGGGTTATTTTGTAGTAGTGTTAATAATTAGAGTTTGGCCTATGGAGTGGACTTTGGATTAACTGGCTTTATTTAAATAATCAAATAATGGGCCTTCAGTCTGTTGGACTCAATTGACTGAAATAATTATTTCATACAATTTATTTTTGAAATTCATATAATTCTTTTATTTTGAATTTCAAATTTTAAACAAAGAGCCAAAAAGAAAAATACAAATTTAAAGAAAAACCCTAACAGAGAAAAGTTTTAGCTGCCGCCCTCCTTGGGGTCGGTGGCATCCATCCCTCTCCTCTCCTTCCTTCCTCTCCCCTCCCCACCTCTACTTCTTGTCCATCCACTCAAGGCCCTCTGTTTTGGCTAAATTTGGTGCTTGCTTGACTATCTTGGTAACAACATGGTAGTAGATTAGCTCTTATTTACGTAATTTGTATTTCAGTTTTTTAGTTTATTGTGTGTTTGTAGTCTCTACTTGTATTTTCAACTTGTGAGTGTTAAAAGGTTGTATTTGCAATTGTAATTTGGTGCACTGAGATTTATATTTGATTTTTTTAAAGGTTTTTTTTTTTGCCAAAATGCCAAACTTTCTTAGGCCATGTATGCTATGAATGGATGTACACCTTGTGGGTTGCCGATGGACTCCTCCGTATTATTTGGATTAACCCTCTGCGGTTACTATGTTTCCATATTTATACTAATCCTATATGGTTATTTGTATTTGTATTCGTCCTTATAACCGAGGACCATTAGGCATGAATTATGAATGCAATCTACTGCCTTTCTATCACAATTTCAAGTTCATTATATGCGGTTATCTGCAGAACCACAAATACATGAGTGGGGGCGAAGTACTGTTAACTCTATTAACTCTACACGTCAGTATTTCTCTATATTAATTTACTAAAATTTTAATTTCTTTATTTCCTATAATTACTGATTTACCCAAAATAGGACCTGAAATTATAAATAAATAAATTAATAAAACCCCCTATAAGGAATATACTTTAGAAACATACCCAAAAACTATTTACTACCTAAAAATGAGTGTTGAAGTTCCTATACATTACACCTCTGTCATTGATTAACTTAAAACAAGTCCAATACAAAAAACTAAAAAAAAAAATCCTAAAATAAGCCCAGCAAGCCCAACCTAGATTTGACCACAAAAACAAGCCCATCAAGCCCGAAGTAGATTGTTAATACAACATCATAGAAGTACATTTGTTAATATCTTGTCATAAAAATACATTGTTAATATCATGTCATAGAAGTACAATGTTAGTATCATTTCATAGAAAAACATTGTTAATACCATTCCATACAAAAAAACTCTAAAACCCAAAATAGCCCAGCAAAACATCTGATATCCTTTGCAAAAATCACTTCCAATTGTCCACAGTTTAACCAGAAACAATAGCAAATGCAAAAGGAAATATCTCTACAAGAAAATAAAAATACACTGTTAATACTATGTCATAGAACTATCTTTCTAGTAAAAATCACATTATATATATCATAAACTTCAAGTGCACAGTTATATATAGAGCAAAATATAGAGTATGCTTTGTTAATATCTATTAACACTATATCATAGAAGTACACTGTTTATATTATGTCATAGAAATCAACTCAATTGCAGAGCATGAACAATATAATAGTTGTTCATACCAATTATTGGAAACTAATAACTACATTTCATTTGCATAGTAGGTACAATAAAAGTGTTCAACTGCAAAAACCCCATGTCGTAAACTAGCAACCTTGAAAAACATAATGGACAACACAACCCTTTGGAACAAACCTAGGAACCCAAAGCAAAAACCCCATGTTTGTAAACTAGAAACCTTGAAATACAATTGAAATTGAAAGAACAAGTGCTACAGGAAGGCTGGTTTGGCAAAAAGTTGCTGCCAAAACTGCCAAGATAGAAACAAACACTATGAGCTGCAGCAACCAATGGTATGATTTTCTTTTCATTTTTTACCACTAGTAAAAATATTAAATGTCTTCGTCCTTGCTAACTAATGGCAACAAACTTTATACTTAGCAAACCGCTTTGCAGTTTCCATGGACATGGTAACTAATTACGATTAGTAAATTTGATGTAACATAAAAGCAGACGGAGATTGTAACATAAAATCTAATGTGAGAGACAGACAAAAGTTGGAAAGGGAAATTTGAATTCCATTATCAGAGTAGAAACCATTCAATCAATACTCCAATTTTTTACCACATCACATCATCTTTTTTGTTGGCAATTTTTGTGCCCAATATATTAAGGGAGCTAATTTTCCCACTCCACTCTTGTCCATTTACATTTCCTTTTGTTGGAAATTGTATATTTCCACACACCTTTTTTGTCCACTTACACTCACTTGTATGTTATAGTAAAAAGTATTTTTAAAAATATTAAACGGAGTGTTAGTGGATAAAAGAGTGGAAAAATAAGCACCCTATATTAAAAGAGTGTACGAATTTTTTTTTTTTTTTGGTCAGTAGTGTGTCTCGTGTGTGAGAGATATATATGTGGATGTGATATCTTTGAAAATGAAGGCATGAGATTTCCTCGATATCTCTTGGAACTCAGGGCCATTGATCAGTCCAATCCAATAATTTAGATGGGAACAACAAATTTACCAAAAGAAGTTAAAACTAGATCACGGTGGCAAAAATATCTTGACTATTATGTATACTGCCAAGAGAACAGATGTAATGTAGATCTAGATTTTCTATAAAGTATATATCTCTCGCAGTTCTTTAACTCACACACGCAGCACCCTAAGAGCTAAGAATTAAGATAGAAAAGAGAGAAAGAAATAGAAATGGATGGCGTTGGAGTAGAAGTTAGCAAGAGGCCTCATGCTGTGTGTCTCCCATTCCCAGCTCAAGGTCACATAAGCCCAATGATGAAGTTAGCAAAGCTCCTACATCACAGAGGCTTTCACATAACCTTTGTCAACAGTGAGTACAACCACAAACGCTTGCTCAAATCCCGAGGCCCCTCTGCCCTCCACGTCTCCCAGGACTTCTGTTTCGAAGCCATCCCCGATGGTCTGCCCCCTACGGACGCTGACGCTACGCAAGACATCCCGTCTCTTTGTGAATCCACAAGAAAGACTTGCTTAGGACCATTTCGCAACCTGCTTGCTAACCTTAGTCTAGACAAGGCCCTACCACCGGTGACCTGTATTGTCTCCGATAGTATCATGTCATTCGCCATCAAAGCCGGTGAAGATCTTGGAATTCCGGTGACGCTGTTCTGGACTACAAGTGCATGTAGCTTGATGGGCTCCACGCAGTATCGCCAACTTATTGACAAAGGTCTTACACCACTCAGAGGTACATGTTATGTTTCATGAAAAATAAAGGGCACGCATACAGTAAAATTGAAATTTTGTGATATTATTATTTGTATTGGTTGTTATATGAAAAGCAATTAAATTAACGGACTGGCAAACTATTATATTCTTTGTTCACCCTCCTTTATTTTTTAATTATTTTTCATCTCATTTATCCATGCAATTTTCATTCACAAAAGCCTTATGAAAATGAGATTGAAAACTTTAAAAGAGATAGGAATTATAGTGAATGATGAGTATTGGAGTACCAAATAACTCTCCCTTATGAGGAGGTCTAGACGTTATTACCGTGCAGACGCTATGTGTTTTCCACTACTTTTCTCTGTTTTCCTCCTTGTTTATAATGGTGTCTTCCCGATAATAACGTACGGATCCAGATGAGAGAAGAACTATATATATATATATATTGCTTTTACTGAGTGTTATGGTTCTCATCTAACAAATTATGTGATGCTCTGAAGCCCACGTCGGTAACGAATTATGTGATATGGTTACAATATGTACAAATATTAAGCCCGTAAGAAAGAATTCTTATATCTTTGTTATTTAATTTGGGATATAGAAATGGTGAGCAGCTATGACAAATTCTATGTATGCTTTTTCAGATGAGGCTTCTCTAACAAACGGGTATTTGGACACCACGATAGACTGGATTCCAGGAATGAAGGATATTCGTCTGAGAGATCTCCCAAGCTTTGTACGTACCACAGATCCAGAAGACATGATGCTAAGCTGCGCCATGGGGGAGGTAGAAAGAGCTTCCAAAGCTTCTGCTATCATCTTAAACACTTACGACACATTGGAATATGAAGTGTTGGAGGCTCTTTCTTCAATGTTTCCTCCAATTTACACCATTGGCCCCAATCACTTGCTTGTGAACAAGATTGTTCCCCAGAACACTATATCGTCATCCATCGGTTCCAGCCTCTGGAAAGAAGAGCCTGAGTGCCTACAATGGCTGGATTCCGAGGAACCCGACTCGGTGGTTTATGTTAATTTTGGGAGCATTACTGTTATGACACCCCAGCAGCTTGTTGAGTTTGCTTGGGGTCTTGCTAATAGCAAAAAGCCCTTTTTGTGGACAATTAGGCCTGACCTTGTGAAGGGTGACGCTGCTGTTCTCCCATCGGAATTTGCCCAAGAAACGAAACAAAGAGGTTTGTTGGTCAGTTGGGCACCACAAGAGGAAGTTCTGAACCACCCATCTATAGGAGGATTCTTGACACACGGTGGCTGGAACTCCACCATTGAGAGCTTGAGTGCTGGAGTGCCAATGGTTATATGGCCGTTTTTCGCGGACCAGCAGACGAACTGTTGGTTCTCCTGCACTCAATGGGGAGTTGGCTTGGAGATTGATAGCAATGTGAAGAGGAGTGAAGTGGAGAAGCTTGTGAGAGAATTAATGTCGGGTGAGAAAGGGAAAGAGATGAGAAAGAACGCCATGGAGTGGAAGGGAAAGGCAGAGGAAGCTACTGGTCCGAGGGGTTCTTCATTACTGAATTTGGAGAAGTTGGTTAAAGATGTACTGCTGCAGCCATCAAAACCCTAGTAGGTAGCGGGATAATCAACCCTGATCCGGGGGGTTCTATGTTGTTATTTCCTCACACCTCAGCTTATGTTTTTTTTTTATCAATTTTTTTTTTTTTCATTTTTTATCAATGGCCGAGGGCTTTGAACTATGCAATTTGTTTTCATAGAAAAGTAGTGTGTGCTCCCGTATTTATAAATCAGTGGCAAGTATTGCCATCAATAATCTTCGATGACCGTACGTCTGAACAGTGGCAGATCCAGGATTCAAAAGTCAGATAGGCGAAACTTACCTTAAAAACTCGACGGTATGAGTGAATTTTATTGATAAAAATAAAAAGATACACCTAGTCATGGGGGACGTAATGAGCCTTACCCTCAAATATGCATATCTATACATAAATAAAAGCTTAACAAAAAAAACAAGAAGTAAATGCAATGCAACACAAAAACTAAACTATTTTAATCTAAAATTGTACCCTACGAGGCTTAGAAATCTTAAATTCTTCAATTATCTCTTCATTATCGATACTATTAGCAAACTCTCTTTCAATGTGGAGAATCATGCAATGAGCAAGGAATTCATCAGTTATGGTGCTTCGAAGTCTATTCTTAATAATTTGCATACATGAAAAAGCTCGTTCCGTTGTTGCTGTAGAAACAGGAAGAGTCAACACCAACTGAATCAATCTGTAAAGCAAATGGTAGTTTTCTGCCAAAGTTGTTTCCACCAATTGTTGACATAATTGAGGAAGAGTGGTGAGGTCCTTAAAGCAGGGAAGGCGATGCATATCATTTTGAAAATACCTCAACTCAATTTCCAAACCTTTTAAGTCACTTGGATTGAAATCAGCAGGATAGAATTTCTCAGCAAGTTTACATAGATGCCTAATATTGAATGATTTGAAAGAATTACGAGGATCCAATGCTGAGCTAAGAATAAGAAGTTCAACTGTTTGCTCTGGAAATCTGTCATTTAACTCCCTCAACATGCAATCTATCACATCATTATATACATCAATGCGATAGTAATGTTTAACTGTAATAAAATCTTTTTGTTGACAAGAACGACGTGTGCCCATCATATAACGAGAACTCATATCAGGAACATCAATACCATGTTGTTCACAAAAGGATACCACACTCATGAATAAATCATCCCAGCCATGTGCCCTCATATCTTGGAACTGTGATTTTGTGTTTTCAACAAAGTTTAAAGCACTTACAATATCTTGAGTTTTTTTCTGAAACACTTGACAGAGAAAGTTGGTCAATCCCATAATTTTATCCATCAAAAACAATGCAAACACAAACTCAAAAGACATCATAGCAATATAGTTACTCTCTGCATCACCACGAAATTGTTGGTTAGATCCATGTTCACTGATTTCCTGAAGAAGTATTTTAGTCTCTTTAAATAAACTCATTAAACTTGTAATAGAGGCAAAGTGAGATCCCCAACGAGTGGCTCCAGCTCATTTCAAACTACAACCTTGATTAAGTCCTCTATCTGTCTCAAGTTCCCCAGAATCCAATAACTCTTTGAGTTCAGCTTTTCGAATTAAATTTAACTTATTACGGCGCTTATCAGTTTTTTATATGGATTGGGTAAGCAAGAGTGTATACCAACACATGGAATGGATATCAATTACATAGCTTATATATATGTTTTTTTTAGTGAAATATTCTGAACCAATACATGGCCCCCAACTTGAGCCCACTTTTCCCGATATTTTAAGCAGTTTGCTACAATAATTGTTTTGGCAGTTTGCTACAATATCGAACGATCAAAAGGCATCTCTCAAAACAAAACAAAAAACAAAAGCTCAAAAGGCCAATATATCAACGAAGACTTGATTAGGATACTTGTTGGAGTTTGAAAGCAAATGAATTATTTTTGTCCCACAATGAAAGTTCACAATTTTGCAAAAGTCTTTAACAAAACATGCTCGAGCGGGTTTTCTGTAACAGAAAGTGTTTGAGCGGGTTACTTTTAATATAAATTTACTATTTCGCTCCTATATTTAACTGAAATGATTAACCCCAAAAGTCTTTAACAAAACATGCTCGAGCGGGTTTTCTCTAGCAAAAGTGCTTGGGCGGATTATTTCTAACACAAAGCACTCAAGCGGGTTTTCTAACAAAAAGTACTCGAGCTGATTTTATCTGAGAGTTGGGCCCAAAAAATAATTTAATTATTTTTTGTTTTTGCACAGTAGAACATGTTTAATTATCGTTTTCAGTTTGAATTTAAATTAGAACAGGTTTCTAGCTGTTGTGTTTGAAGCTGCAAACAGTATTATATATACCCAATATCCAACCATAAAAAAGTAACTTGTTTTCCATCAAACAAATAAAACTTCATATTTTTCTTACATTCTCTTTGGAGAAGAAGCACATCTAAGTTCGTCATAGATCAAGAATCTGGTGCTGAATCCTTGATTTGTAGATAGTTGAATCCTTGGAGATAGATATCCATTGAATTGAACTTCAAGCACTGAGAATGACGAAATTTTGTCTTTAGGACATTGCCAATATGCAAGCCTTTACCATAAATTAAAGTCAATGTTCTCTTATTTTACTGTATTAGTTCATTCATGCAGTTTGTATTATTTGTTGTTCTATATAAATATTGTTCACTGCGTTAATATATTGATCCTAACCATCTAAGTCACCCACTGATTGTTCCTAACAATCTATTGACAAAATTCATTATAGGAGAATCTGTAAATGACGTGAAGGTAACTGATAAAGTCAATGTCAATGGCGTCAAAATACAATATTTTTTTTAATGTTTTGAAAGGACACAGCTAATATAATTATAAGTTTGGGTTAAACAGATTTTTTATATTTAAAACATTGTTATTTATAGTTCAAATTTGGAGTGCTACCAATAATACCCTTTAGGGGAAAAGCAAACACATTTAATTGCAATTAAGGTTAATAGTTGGGAGGTGAACGGAGAGTTTTAATGTAGAAGAAGATACTCTTCTTGTACAAGGGCTTACAACTAGACTGAGCAATATTGCCAATGATTCGATAAAATGACACGAATTTGCATGAAAAAATCATTATTTGGGTTGGACTTAACGGGTCGGGTTGAAAATGGGTGGACCCATTAGCCACCCGTTAAGCTATTAGGTCATGTCAGTATTATTCGCAAATCATTCGTTAACCTGTTAAGAGCAGGGATATGTTTATAAATTTTATATCTTCCATTTTTCTTTTCTTTTTTTTTTATTATTATTCTTCTTTCTTACCTTTCTTATCTGCCCTAGGTGCAGTTTGCTTTTGTTGTGCTAATCTTTTGAAGTGCTTGCGTAGACCTCTAGTGCCTTGCACTAGCAGACTCGTCAACGCCACTTTGGACTACACTTATGTTCAAGCTGTTCGTGACTTGGCTCTATGGCTGCGTTCCTCACCGAAGGACAAATCCCATATAATTTTACTTGCAAAATATAGGGTATGCGTATCTATCTCGAGGCTTGATTGAGGACCTTTAGGCATGAATTATGAATGCAATCTACCACATTTCTATCACAATTTCAAGTTCATCACCATTATCTAGGATTATTCCACTCAATAACAATATGTTCGGATGAGGAAATTTAAAGTACAAAGAAATTCATAAACACTACTACGTTTTCCTATTTGCGCGACCGCATTTTGCGCGACGAAGTAGTAATCGTCGCGCAAGAGATAAATATGCGACGGAAAAACACACTCGTCGCGCAAAGTGTGAAAAAGATGCGCAACAAATTCAATTTGTCACGCAAGATAACTCTGTGCGACGCAAAAGACTCTCGTCGCGCAAAGGTAGGAAAAAAAAACGCGGAAAGTTTTTATGGAGCCAAAACCTTGCGTGACAACAAAGTCGTCGCGCCAAATTGTTTTGCGCGATGAAAAAAAGTTTGGTCGCGCAAAGTTATATATCATCCGCCCAAATTTATCTCTGGCGACAAACACTTGCGCGACGACCAGAATCGTCGCAAAAGAGATCTTTTGCGCGACGAGAAGGGATCGTCGCGCAAGAAGTTGGGCTCATACCTTGCACGACGGCTTCCTAATTTTGGCGACAATAAAGGCGAGAACACTTTGCGCGACGAAAAACTTTGCGTCGGTCAAAACCTGGATGTCGCACGAAGTTGCGGGACGGAAGAAATTTTTTGCGCGACGGGATTTTGCTCGACGAAAGTGTCTTGTTTGCGCGACGAAAGTTTTCATTTTTTGCGCGACGAATAATGTCTTCGTCGCGCAAAACTCTTCTCCTTCATATGCTGGTTTCGCCATTGCAGAGGCAGACTTCAAAAAAAAAAACTCTACTCTACCGCCTTTGGATCTACTGCAGCTTCTGCTTATGCTGGGAGTTGACTACGGTCATTAGGTATGTATTTGTAGTCGTTAGTTTGAAAGTATTAATTTAAATTCACACTAACGCAATTAATTTCGTTGTCTTTAGGGATAATTGTAATTTGCGATTGGTGGAAAACGATTGAGAAGGTATTTGATTATTTTAATATTTTTTGTTGTGAAATTATATTTATATTATGTTGTTAAATTGTCAATTACGTAGCACAATGTGTTGTGATGTACGAAGTTAATTGAAATTAACTTCGTACTTTGTTTTTTATTGTATTAAAACTTAGTTTCCCGTTCGAGATTAGCTGGATTTCGTGCATGGATGCGTAATGCATGACTGCGGTCCAATTAATTCTTGAATTGTCCCATTATTTGGACAGTTTGGTAATGCATAGTGTTGTCACGTAATCTACGGCTACAGGACTAGGTTTCGATTGTTGAAATTTCGGTGTCATCTCGTACGTTCTTCGGGTGGTACGTAGGTATTTATACCTATGCCCACCTCAAGAACTATATCGAGATGCTGCCGAAATTCTTCCACGTCGAAATCTAATCTCATGTAGCCGTAGGTTACGTGACAGGACTATACATTCCCGAATGGGATAGGACCCTTACCGGAGGCATAAGGTGACATTATAACTTCGTATGAAGTTTTTGTAATTGTTGTGTTGTGATTGTGGTTCCAGGAATTATGAGCAGGCTGTGGATACTGAGAACCGAATAGATGCGCAGACGAATACTTGGATGGAATCGAGGATTTCATTGAGTTTGCACGTAGACACAACCCGGGTGCAACTAGAATCCGTTGTCCTTGTAGGAGGTGTAACAACACATTGTGGGAGACAATTGAAAATGTTGGATTTCATTTAGTAAGGAATGGAATGATTGAGACATATAGCATTTGGAACCTTCACGGAGAACAATTAGACAATGCTTCGTCTTCAAATGCCATAAGAGTGGACAATGTTGAACCTATTGTGGATCCTAATGAACAAGTGATGGATATTATAAACGATGTTTTTCCATTTGCATCGACGAACATCAATCAGGAAGGGGAAGATGACGTGCCTACACCAATGGACAGTGCAGAGTTCGAACAATATGAAAAACTATTAAAAAATGCCAACCAAGAGTTATACCCGGGGTGCAAGAGCTTTTCCGTTCTCACGGCCATTGTGGAGCTAATACACGGAAAAATAAAATATCGTATGTCGAACTTGTGTTTTGATTACTTTTTGGGGGTTTTCAAGAGAATGCTTCCGACGGACAATTATTTGCCGAAAGACCATAAACACGCGCAGAAGGTGTTGAATGGTCTTGGATTGGGTTATGAAAAAATTCACGCTTGCAAAAATAATTGCATGTTATTCTACAAAGAGTATGAAACATTGGATACATGCCCTATATGCAATGAGTCGAGGTTCAAAATGACATCTCAGAATAGAACGACTAAGATCCCACAAAAAGTCATGCGTTATCTGCCTCTGAAACCTAGGCTTCGGCGATTGTATATGTCGACGCATACGCCACGGACATGAGATGGCATCGGGAAAACGGTAGACGATGATGTGATGCGGCATCCTGCAGATGGGGAAGCATGGAAAGAGTTCGATCGAAGCGTTCACGACTTTGCTGCTGATCCTCGAAATGTTAGATTGGGACTTGCCACGACGGATTCAATCCGTACGGGGTTCTAAACCAACACCACAGCACTTGGCCGATTTTCGTATTTCCATATAATTTGCCGCCTTGGAAATGCATGAAAAAAGAGTACATGATGTTGACTGTTTTAATAACTGAGGATCCTGGCAGGTCAATCGATGTTTACTTAAGGCCGTTGGTTGATGAGCTCAAGGATTTATGGGCAAACGGTGTGCGCACGTATGATATATCCACTGGGAAGATGTTTACTTTGCGAGCAGCAGTGATGTGGACTGTTAATAATTTTCCCGCATATGCAATGGTTTCTGGGTGGAGCACAAAGGGTTATATGGCATGCCATATGTGCAAGGAAGATGTAACTTCTAGTTGGCATGCCGGAAAAGTTTGTTATCTTGGTCATCGGAGATGGTTGCCATGGGACCGCGAATGGCGGGAAAAGGATAAACAGTTCGACGGGAACACAGAGCCTCGCCTTAGACCTAGAGAATGGTCTAGTGATGACATCTTGGAACAGCTTAACCGTTTGGATTTTGCTCCGTTCGGCAAAATAGTTAGTCGAACCAGACCTTCTACACATATGAACTGGACGCACAAGTCTATGTTCTTTGAGCTCCCATATTGGTCGAAACTAAAATTGAGACACAATCTCGACGTTATGCATGTTGAGAAAAATGTGTTTGACACTTTGATAGGTACGATTCTAGACATCGAGGGCAAGACAAAGGACACGATCAAAGCTCGTCTTGATTTGGAAAGAATGGGCATACGAAGAGGTTTATGGATGAACAGGGACGGTGATAAAGCTAGAAGGGATCTGGCATTTTTTTCCATGAAACCGAATGACAAAAAAGAATTTCTAAAGTTTGTATCGTCGGTAACGTTTCCCGATGGGTATGCTTCTAATATTGCGCGTTGCGTGAATGTTGACGGGGGTAAATTTACTGGACTTAAGAGCCATGATTGCCATGTGTTTATGCAACGGTTACTTCCTGTGGGTATTCGACACCTATTGCCGGAAGATGTAGTGAAGCTGATCATGTTGTTGTCCAGATTTTTTTCCCAACTAACGGCAAAAATATTGCGAAAGACGGACATGCATCAATTGCGCCATGACATTGTCCAAGTCCTATGCAAGTTTGAGATGATATTCCCTCCAGCTTTCTTCACAAGTATGATCCATGTGATGATTCATTTGCCAGAAGAGGCATTGCTTGCTGGTCCTGTCAACTATCGTTAGATGTATCCAATAGAAAGGTATATAATCCTCATCATTTGTTTATGCATCATTATCCAATTGAAAGGTATATTATCCACATAATTTGTATCATATCGTTTTATTTTCGCAGGCTGCTTGGAGAGCTGAAAAAAACTATACGCATAGCAGTGAAGCTTAGAAGGGTCAATTATAGAGGCTTGGGTTCAATATGAGTCGCTTACTTTCTGTGGAATGTATTTACAAGATGTGGACACAGCTTTCAATCGTCCTCAACGCAATAATGACGGAGGTGTGAGAAATGAGAAACTTTCTGTTTTTGCCCAAAGAGCACGACCATTTGAAGATCCTGTACGAGGAGAGCCGTTTTCCATAAATGACATGCAGGTAGCACATTGGTTCGTACTGAACAATTGTGATGAGATAATGGCATACTTAGATGAGCATGAAGAGATGATGAAGCGAGAACATCCATCACATTTGTATGCCACGAAACACCGTGAATTGTTTCCATAATGGTTTTTGGAAACTGTAAGTTAAAAGTGTTTTGTAATTGAGATAAATATTGTATTATTTAATGTTCTCAAATTAACATGTGAATATTTTTGTATAATATTAGGTCAACAAGTTGAAATCATCGAATTCCCCCACTTACAGTGAAGAGTTATATAACTTGGAGTTCGGCCCGATTCGGGCTGAATTGTTCTCGGGTTGCCATGTTAACGGCATCAAGTTTTTAGGGGCTACACGAGATGACAAGTTGTGTACGCAAAACAGCGGTGTCCATGTCCCAGGTGGAGGTGAAAGTACGGACATTGATTTCTATGGCAAACTGACAACGGTCGTGCAATTGCTTTACAAAGACCGATACCAAGTGATCATGTTTAAGTGTCGATGGTTTGATACAAACCCAAATAGGCAGGGAAATGTTAAAATCGACCATGGCTTAATATCAGTGAACATTAACAAAACTTGGTATGATGACGACCCTTTCATTTTGGCAAACATGGCAAAACAGATTGTGTATCTAGATGACCCTAAAGCCGGGAGCGGTTGGAAAGTTGTTCAGCATATGGATCAGAGGAACGTGTATGCTATACCAGAACTAGACCCAACTGACAACGACGTCACTGACCAACGTTTGGAGTCTTCCATGGAAAATGATGCAGAAACACTTCGAGATACAAATGTTATACAAGAACCATTTCAGGTTCAAGGAGTGTCTTCAATCGAAATACCGATTCAATCAATTACAATTGACCTCGGTGATCTTCCGCGATATGATGTTCTAGTGGGCCCGAACTACGAAAGTGATGAGAAGGAGGATTGGGAAACCGAAAGTGATGATAGCGATGATAACGAAGGTTATTATAGTTCAGATGATGAATAATGCAATTTATTAGTGACTACCCATGTAAATAGTAAATTTAATTTTGTGTATTTTAATTATGGTAGTGTAAAGATGGCAATCACAAATTAAAATCAAGTTGCACACAATTTGAATTTGACTTTTTTAATCACAAATTTAATCATATAATATATACATTGAATCTAACTATTTGAATTTAAGTGGTATTTATGAATATAAGAATTAGGGTTTTCTCTTGTTGGAGTTGAAACTATTGAAATTGAAAGAATACAAAAAATTGAAACAAGCATGAAAAATTTGAAAAATTAAAATCAAGAATTCATCTCTCTTCGCGATGTTCCACGCTTGGCTACAGCCCATGTGATTTTGTCCTTCTCTTTCTCAAGAGGTCAAACTTTGTCATTGCAAGTCATAAAGTTAATTAAAAACTTTTTTTTTAATAGGAGAAAGTTCATTACTCTATTATTAAATGAAGAAAACCCCCCTTTTATGTTGTTAAAAAATACGCCTATATGAAGAGACATCCAAGAACCATTGATGTTCATGTGCGCCACGTGAAGAATTAAATGTTTATATGAAAAAAGAGAATACAAGAGTTAAATTTTGGAGTTTAAATGTCTATTGTATCATTGAAGATTATCAAATAAAGTTTATTTTTTATTTTTATTTTTGAAAAAACAACACAAGAGTAAAACTTTGAGGATATATATGTAGCCCATGTGTTATGTCATAAAAGTTGCAAACCCATTTAAAAACTTTCAGGATATATATATGTAACCCTCAGAATTATAAAAACAAGCAAAAATGTTTATCAAAATTCAAAATTTAATTTCGCTACAAATTCCCTTCCAATGAATGATGACTACCCATTTAATTTCTATTTTGTTGAATCAGATTATGAGTTTATATTTTTAGAGAGATATAAGTTATTTTTTTATTTTTTGTAACTAACATCGGAGTAGGCTTGAAAAAAGAAAAGCAATACCAATGTTCCCCCCCATAATTAACAAAATATCACAAGATATAATTTTTGCCAACTTCAAACAAGTTTCCAGGTTTTTTAAATAATAGAAACTATTTTAAAAATACTTTTGAAAATTTAAAATAGTTTTTCAAGACCATAAAAGAATTAAATACTATTTATTCAGTCATTTCATAAATAAATTTAAAAAATTTAAAACTAATTCTTCACAAAATAAATAATACTAAAAACAAAATACAAATTACAGAAATTGAATTAAACTAAAATATTTTGGTTTTCCGAGAGATTTGCGCGACGGAATTAATTTCTACGTCGCGCAAGTTGTCCACATTTCCCGTTAGGGTTTAGGGTTTACTGGATTTATTTCTGGTAATCTTGCGCGACGAAATAAATTATCGTCGCGCGTAGCGTATTTGCGCTACGCATAATTAATACCATTTGTCGCACAAGATGTCGAAATTTTTGGCGGCTTAGGGTTTAGGTTCTGAGAATCTTGCGACGAAATGTCATGTCGTCGCGCAGGTGTCGTTAATTTGATGATTAAAATATTACCTTGCGCGACGCCATTATTTTTGCTGTCGCGCAACACATCATTGAGCGACGAAATTATTTTTTGTCGCGCAAGATGTCCAAAATATAGGCGGCCCTTAAGTGAAAAAATCGCGGTTTTTTATTTTCGTTATCGTCTCCATATTCGAACCCTAGCTAGAACCCTCTCGGACTTGAACCCTAGCTCAAACCCTCGAACCCTAAACTTCGATTTGAACCCTCGAACCCTATCAGTTTAAATCCCGTTGAACCCTCTCACCCTCTCGGTGAACCCTCTCGCCTCTCACCCTCTGCTTGAACCCTCGACCTCGCACCCTCTCACCGAACCCTCTCGGTTCCCTCCTTCAACCTTCGAACCCTCTCACACCCTCTGAGCTCTCTTATTCGAGCCCTCTCAGACCCTCTCTCATTCGATCCCTTTCGTCAAATTGCTCGATTCTCAGGCTGACTCTCGCATCTCAATTTCAGGTATATCTCCTCTTCCTCTAATTGCTCTGGATCTGAATTTTGAATGAACAAAATTAGGGTCTTTTTTTTGTCCAAATTAAAATTTGGGTTTCATGAAATTATTTAGGATTTCGTTTTTAATTGCGCTGTATTGTTTAGGTTTTGTTATTTTATGGAAATTAATTAGGGCTTTTGTAATAATTGAGTTATTTTTAGGTTCTGTTGTTGGTCTGCATGTATTGTTTAGGTTTTGGTGGATGTGATTGTGAATGTTGATTAATTGGGGGATTGGGGCTTTGCTGGAAATTGGGACTTTTGCTGTTTAAGTGGCTGTTTTTAGGTTCTCTGTAGGTGATTCATTTGCTGCTTGGTGTCAGATTATGCATTCTGTGTTGCTGATTAGATGGATTGTTTTTAGGTTCTTTTTTCGTTGTTATGCTGTTCAGTTCTTGAATGATGATTAATTGGTTATGTTTCTGCTGCTTCAAGGTTATCATTGCTGGTTACATTTTGGTGCATAAATGGTAGAACGGTATTATGCTGGTTATAGTTTTGTTAAACTGCATGTATTGGTTGTTGCTATTAGTTGTACAATTTAGCAAACTTTTTCAGTTTTCTCTCTTATTACGGTTTTACACATTTTCTGATGCAGGAGCATGTATTAGGATAATTTGTTTTCCTATTAGTTTCATTTCTTGTTTAGGTTTTAATTTTGTTTGTCAATTGCGGTTTCTTATTAAACTGGGAACATGAATGCTTGGCTGGTTAATACATAAGCAAATAGATATGTAAATCTGTTATATTATTTAGATATGTAATATATATATATATATGCTTAGTCCTGAAGGTTGGTTAGGATATTTTGTGTTCTTCAATTAGTTCTTGCTTGTTCCGTTGTGCAGATGTCAAACCTAATTAGAAGTCGTAAGGCGGTGTCGAGTGCACAGAGTTCGCCTCCCGTCGCAGACCATCGATTGCCACAGCTCCAGCGAGATGGACCACTTGCCGCTTGGTCCAGGATGTCCGATCGCGCCGACGTCATCAGCGTCGTCGGTGGTGCAACTCGTTAGCGCCGAGCGTCGCATCGCCACCCAGACCTCCGACACCATATCGATGACGCCTGTGGTCGGGTCACAACCCGTAAAGATTTCCTTCACCTCCAGTTCTTTTGGACCAATATTTTCTAGTTGCATATCTTATTTATTTAACATTCATTGCCTATTTCTTTGCAGCGAAGAAGAACACTCGGGGACCGTGTCGGCATTAAAGACGGCGAAGGTCACCTGGTGACCAACAATCGTATCAACATCGAATACGACGAGCGGCATCGGGCAGCCTCGATGGCGGAATTGCATAGCTCTTTGGCCCACGACATTGGTCATGTCGTTCGGACCCATTGCCCTATGCAATGGAAGTCTTGGAAGGTCATACCTGACGAGGTCAAGATGGAGGTGCGCGAACATTTGTCGGTATGTATCCTACATTTTATTTGTTTGTCCTTCAAATTTTATTTATTTATATGCCTAGTCTATAATGAATTTATTGC
The DNA here is from genome assembly GCF_029339155.1 of Prunus mume. Taxonomy (NCBI): domain Eukaryota; kingdom Viridiplantae; phylum Streptophyta; class Magnoliopsida; order Rosales; family Rosaceae; genus Prunus; species Prunus mume. Next base: position 22,073,741 of record NC_142703.1, on the reverse strand, counting down.
AGACGAACTACAACTTAGAGGACCTCGATGATGAGTCATTGGCGTACGTCAATAGGCTTTTTGGTGAGAGGTACAAGCAGTGGAAGAGCGACTTGCACCACCATTTTCAGGCATTTGATGATCCGCAAGTCGCTCTTGAAGAGGGTTACCCAAAGGAGCTTGAGGGTCGGGAGGATAGTTGGGCGTGGCTCTGCGCTCATTTTCTGGCATCCGAATATGTGGTATTTTTATTTTTATATTAATTGTTCAAACTTATTACATGTTTCTTACTAATGTTTATTTAATTTTTTCTATTTCATTGAAATTTCAACTGATACGTTTATTTTTTGTGTAACAAAATAAGGCCACAGTAAATAAGGGCAATAGGAAGAAGAAGACTCTTCTCCACCATTCAGGTTCCAGGCCCTTCTCATATAGGATGGACGCACGACGCGGGTAATAATAAATTAGTTTTATATCCAATTTTGAATATGTAATTAATATTAATTTTTATTTTTCGTACTAACATTTTTCTTGTCTTGTTCAATTCAGGGGGGGTCCAAATTCTCGGAGATTGACGTCTTTGGCGACGTTTATGTTCGACCTGGGAATGAGTTGGCCTAGTCCATTCATGTAAGTATTTTTAATTTTAATTATTATATACGCATTCAAGTGTCATGGTTAATATATGAATGTTTTAATTAATTTTAATATTTTATGTTTTAATTCTGTAATTTTAATTAAACAAACGATGATGATGGAGAGGAGCCAGTTGGTTCTTCAGGAGTCGCCTCCCAACTTCCTCCCGATACTCCGCTCAGTCTGCATCCTCCACGAGGATGCGGGGTTTCAAATCTTGGCGAGAGCGTTGGATCGGACTCTCGGAAGGAGGCACAGGACATATTGTTGAGGATGGGAATGCCCGGCGGTGGGAACCTATACCCGTTCATCGTCGCAGATCAAGCGAGGTGGCGCTTTGGCGACGGTGGCCGAGCTTAAGGGTCAAATGTCTATGATTCTAGAGTCCCTTGCTCGGTCAGGCATTCCAATCCCGCAGTTTGGTTCCTCCTCGACCTCCCAGCCCCTAACCGCTACCAAACATCTACCCACCGACAATGCCCGGACGTCAGAGCCGCATCTCGCAGACGACCACGTTGATTTTGGAACTTTATTCGATTAGTTTTTCATTTGTTATTACATTTTAACAATTTTTCTTGTAATTACATTTATATTATTTTATAACATTTCTTTTCTCTTCATTACATTTGTTTAATGCAATTTTCTTTTATTGAAAAAAAAAACCAAAATTTAAATTTAAATTAACAAAATAAAAGAAACGGAAAATTAAATTTAAATAAAAAAATATTTATTTTTGTGACAAAAACCATTTGGTCGTATAAATTAAAAATTAAAATTAAAATATTTTTATTTTTGCGCGACGTAAATTATTTATGTCGCGCATATATTCTTGTGACGAATATTTTCTGTCGCTCAAAGATTACGTGAAAACTTTTCGTCGCTCTAACTTTTGCGCGACGAAAATTGCGACAAAAATGTCCCGTCGCGCAAATTTTGCCTAACGAATATATTTTAAATCGCACAAATGTTTGCGTGACGCAACATCTGCCGTCCTGCACATTTTGAGTGGCGAATGCTAATCATCGCGCAATTTTGCGCGACGAATGGAAGTTTTTGGTCGCGCAATGTCTTTCTTCACGAACTTGCGCGGACGGATCTTTGCGCGACGACTTTTCCGTCGTGCTTAAGTTTTTGCGACTACATTCATCTTTGCGCGACGTGAATTGTTTAAATCATCACGCAAACTGTAAAATATAGTAGTGAAATAGCGAAATTAATGTTCTAGAATTTGTAAAGTTTTTTGTTTGGGTGACTGATTTGAAATATGGAATTGAACCTTTATTTGTAAAGTTATCCTTTTTAAAAACTTAGCCTCTCTTGAAATTTTAGAAATGAAGACTTTTTATCCTCTGTTTGGATGAGGGAAAATAACTCGGAATTTAACTAAAAGTTATGAATTTAAGAGGAGAAATTGACAATTCCCTTGTTTGGCAACTTGAGCACGACATTTATTAAATGACGCGCAAAAAAAAATCATGCAAAATGGGGCATCATATTCCCGAGTTTAATTTCCATAAAAATAGGTGTCATTTCACAATTTTCAGTGTCGTTTAAAAAATTCGACATACATAAATCCGAACACTGAAATTTTCAATTGTCAGAATTTGAAATTATGGAAATCTAAATTCTGTAATTTTAGAATTGGGTTATTCGTTTTATTAGTCTCTGAATTTAGACCCAATTTGCATTTGGGTACCTCAATTTTCAAAATGGTTCCCGTGGTCCTTTAACTTTAGTTGTCATGTCTTCAATTTTGTTAACTTTTCTAGTAAATGCAGGGGCAAAATGGAATTTTTTGTATCAAAATTGATTAAAATATGAATAAAAAATATAAAAAACTTAAAAAATAAAATTAAACTCTCTCTTTCAGCCTCTATCCCGATTTCTACTCCCCACTAACTTGATTTATTTTTTTTCTGTTGGTTTTTTATTTGATTTTCTTTTATTGTTATTTTATATATGTAATTTAATTTTTTTTTTAATATAAAAGTACCATTTTGCCCCTCCATTTAACAGAAAAAGTTAACAAAATTGACCGCAAGACCATTTGTCTAAACGAAACTAAAGTTAAAGGATTATGGGAACCATTTTGGAAATTGAGGTACTCAAATGCAAATCGGGTCAAAGTTCAGGGACTAATAAAATGATTAACCCTTTAGAACTCTATGTAATTTTCAATTTCTTCATCCAAACGGAGGGTTAGATAGAATTTAAAGTTGAGATTTACGACCTCCAAATTCCATGTTTTTCCCACGTGGAATTTGTAAATTTCTTTGTTCTTTTTATCCAAACACGGGAATTAATTGATGTCAATTTTAAAATTATGACTTTTGTCAAAATTCCAAGTTTATTTTCCTCATTTAAGCGTACTGTAAGGGAGGCAATTAAGTCCGGTAATTTTGAGTGTAGGGCTTTTCCTTCCATGACAAATGGGCTGGGCTTGTTGCAAAAGGCAGACTGAGGAGATTGCCCCTTTTCGTTTAGGTTCGAAAATTAAGCCCCAAAATACCTCGAAAGGGCAGCAAAACCTTAGGAGATATTTTGGATAATCTTCACCAACGAGAATAATGGTGACTTGCATGTAGTTTTGGCGTGCTTACAGATGGTCTTTCATTTCGGCATGAGTGGCATGAGGCATGGGGAGCAAAATCAACATGGGTTTAGCACTAAGAGAGAGATTAGGCTTGGTTTATGAGAAATGAAATTGTTTAAGTAAGGAATGGGGTGCTTTGTGAGGGATTTTGACTAGAGAAAGAGAAAAGAAAGGCAGGGCTCTTCCAGCTGCCAAAAAAACAAATTGGAGAAGGAGATGAATAGTGCACGAATCTGAGTTTTGCAAGGTAGAGAGAAAAGCTTGCTCTCTGCAGGTTGTGGGTTGTTTTTGTTGGGTAGGGAAAGGCTCAATTTATAGCTGCCGGAAATCACCATTTTTCAAGAAACCCTAATGGCTTTTACTTACTTTGGCTAAGCTTTTCTTCCCTTCTCCTCCCCCTCTCTGACTTCCCCTTCTTGGCAAAGATTGCCTCTGTCTATTTTCATGGTTGGGATTTGAGGCTCAACATCCTCCTTTCCCTTGGCTGCGCAGTGGGAGCTTCTACTCTTGGTTTGCTGTCTTTCTTCTTTCCTTTCCTCCGTTTTAACCAAATTCGACAAAAGGAAAGGTAGTGAAGATGCATCTTGGTCAAGGATGCTTACGACATGCGGGATGGTATTCATCGGTTCTTTGGATGTCTTTGGCTTGGGACTGGTTTCCAGCAGCTTTGCTTAAGGAGCCTGCCATCTACTCCTTCACGTGTTCTCTGTTTTTCAAAAGGCTGAAGCTCTTGTGGGCTATTTTGTTTTTTTCTAAGGGCCAAGATGGCTTTCTAAGCAAATGGGCTTGTTGGGCTTCTCGATTTGGGCTTATTATTTTTTGGTTGGGTTATCTCTTGGCTAGGTTATTTTGCTTGGGCTTTTGGGCTATTTTTTCTCTCTTGTGCTTACCCACATGTTTGGGCCTAAGAAATGGGCTTGAGTCTCGAGGCTCCCAAGCAACCCGAGACTTTCCATTTCTCGGTCCATCAATGGGTCTCATGTTGATTTATCACCATCCATGCCACAACCCACTCAAGCAAGCCCCGGGTTTTTTGAGTGGCTTGGGCCCACCTAGGCTTGTAGCGTGGTTGGGTGCGAGATAACGGCATGGCATGTTGCTTGGCATATTTTAATTTATCGCCCTTGGGAAGAATTGTTTTAATCTTAGCATGAGTTAATCATATATATATATTTTTTTTATCGCGAATCATAGCATGATAATTTGTTTATTTAGCACGGCATGTGGATTATAACTTGCATGTGATAGACCCTTTTTCCTTTCTTTTTCCCTTATGGAATATTGTATCGGGCTGATAATTGCTTGGGCCCAATCCATGGATTTTTTGGGCCTCAACATTGAGCAATTTAGACAGGAATTTGTTGAGGGTAGATATTACCATGTTGCTGTTGAAGCTGCTATTGCCCGCATGTGAATTCGTTTCGTTACGTAATTTCAACATTTTAACTTTGTGTGTGTGTGTGTGTGAGAGAGAGAGAGAGAGAGAGTGTGTGTGTTTGTTTGTTTTACAATTAGATTAGATTGATGAAAAAGTGGAATACTGAAACTTATACAAGGGTCTCTTTCAAATCAGTGTAATAACTTTTTATGTTATCCCAAATTTGGTAATTCCCAAGCGATTCAAAGAGTTCTAGTGTTTTCCGCATTGTAGCTTGGTGCATGCAGGCTGTACTACAGCTACTAGTAAATTTGAACATATAAAATTGGAGAGAGTAGAGAAAACATAGAAATAAAGGTTAATTTGAAACCACCATATTCAATCAAATGCTCTTGTTTTCAGTGATACCAACTCCATGCTTTTTCCATTGCTCTTCACGCAATGGCGGATTCAGGATTTGAAATCCAACTGGGCGAAACTTATATTAAAAATTTGAGGTTATGAGTGAATCTCATTAATAAACATAAAAATATACACCTAATAAGAGGACATAATGAGCCTTACCCTCAAATGCATCTCTATACATAAATAAAAGTATAGCGAAAACAAAAAAACTATTATTTTTCTTAAAATATATATATATATATATATCCAACAAATTCTTTATTTTCTTAGGGTTCGGATTGTGAGTTGACATAACAAAAGATAACCTATTTAATCCAACTTCCCAACAAAAAATCAAATAAATTCTCATAATAACATGAATGCCTTTAATCAAACATTGACATACCAACAACAAATCAAAACATCTCAAAAATACCAATATCAAATCAAACATCTCAACAAAATTCCAAAAATCAAATACCTAATTAATTTCAACAAAGTTAGCAAACTATAATTCATTCGTTAAGTAAACTCTAGAACAGATTAGAACACATAACTTCTAACCTATTTAGAATATATTAAATTCAATGTTATCATATACAAAATCTTAAAATTTTGGGGGTAGGAAATTAAAGAGAAGAGAAATTTTAGGTTATGCATACATATGGCTTACTTTTTGGGTGGGCATTGGTTGGCTCGATCCATGATCCAAAAACGCAGGATCAGGATATTGAGGATATAATAATAAATAAATAAATATAATAATATATAAAAAAAGAATATACTAAACTAATATAATAATAAAAATTATAAGAATACGCCAATCCTAAGGATCCATAGTTTCACATGGGTTTAGGGTGGGCATTGGTTTGTATGTTTCACAAGGGTGGGCATTGGTTTGTACGTTTTGATAGGATTTTTAGTACTGTGCAAATAAGGTTAAAATCACATAAAATATTTGCAAGAATACAAGGCTATTGTAGTATAGATGTTCATGCAAGGTCGTTCTCCTCAAGGACTATTTAGCAATTTATGTAAAAACAATTTCTAATTTACTACCTAAAATTAAGAGTAGAGAAAGATGAATATGAACTTGTGTGATACTAAAAAAAAATTTGAAACAAAAACGAATACATTTGAAGGAAAGAATTTTAAAATACCAATTTATAAAACTACTAGGGTTTCACCATCACCTAGCAATCCTATGAATTTTTACCAATTACTTATGATTTGCTCATGCCACTTTGAAGGTTCGGTTTTCCTAATTTATATTCTACTTGGAACCTCCAACATAGAACGTATATCCAACATGCAACCCATCCAGACGTTCGGATCAAAGCTGAACATGAAAGACTCATTAAATTCTGTGAAAACCCTTTGAAAAACCATGCAACCCTTAAGATGTGGTGTTCATCTTAATTGAAATTACAATTATTAATCACAAGAAGCCAGGGTCAATTTCAGGGAACCTTCCGACCAAAATTGCATCTAATTACTTTTCTAAAGATCCTAATGGTGATCAGGCATTAAGACCATTAGATAGTTTAAAACAGTGATTAACAATTCAAAGTATGCATGCACTTAATCATAAGAAATTAAATAAAAATCACATATTCATGCTAAGGTTCAAGGCTTCACCCTAGCAAAAGAGAATCAGTTGCGCATATTTATAATTGAAACCCAAGAAAATATCATTACGAATGAATAAGAATGAAAACACCTGAAAGTCGCAAAAACCCAAAACCCTAGCAATTGCTCCAAAAGCCCAAAAAGAAAATCCTCAAAAATTGCTGTGAGAAGGAGCTTAAATACCTCCTAAAACCTAGCTGCCCAATCCCCACAAGGAAACTAAGTTAAAATAAAGTAATACTATGAGATAAAATTCAAGTTGGATTAAGAGAATCTGCCCACAATCTGGTCAGCCACGATTTAGCCTCAAAAATCTTCCAAATCTGGCCCAAGATAGCTTGTTTTAAAGATAAAAATATTCTGAACACTTCTCCAGAAGGCCACGAACCCATCCGAGGTCATCTTGGGCTCCAAAAATGCAATAAAAGCCCAAAATGACACTATTCCAGCACCGCGCACTGCTCTTTTATTTTATCGCCAGAAAATAATCGCTTGGTAGAAAAGTTTGAAATTTCGATACAGTCAAGCCAGGTGACTCACGTACGTCCTCCAATTAGAATTATTCCCAAATTCGTCCATTTGATTATGTTTAACCAGAGGAAGTCGAAAGTCCTATATTGGAAATATAATTCAAAGTATCAAAATTCTTCCAAAATATTAACAAAAATATACTAAGAATAGGGTTAAATATATAATATAAAATATACCCATCACGTTTCACATGGGTTGGCCTATTCTATATATGGGTATTTTTTATTTTTGAAAATTTTGGGATAGGCAACAATCTACCTTAAGTTGACATATTTTGCCAATTAAAGGTTGAAGAAAGTTTATATAGGTTTTGTTTAATGAGATATGTTACATTTGAATTTGATAGATGTCAATTACATATGACTTCTTTTTCTAAAATTCTTTTCACTTTTTTTTTGTTTTGAAATTTGATAAGCATTAGAATCTCATTTACTTTGTGGAGGAGTTCCTTCTTAGTTTAAGGAGCCAACAATTTTGTATTCCTTTTCCCTCCTTCAATAAAGTAAACACTAAATGTCACTTTGCTAATAAGAACATTTGATATGATTAAAAGAACTACATCACTAAGTTGTACAACAACACAACACATATACTAAGATACCCACTTTGTTTCATTTACCTTACAAATTCTACAAGTGATGTGATTAATTGCAAGTGGACAATATCGCTCAAGTTAGTATAGTAGTAAATAAAGTATTGTTTTAACAGGGAATCATGTTAGTCTATGAAATACTAGCATGAATTATCTAATTAAGGGACCATTAGCTCATATATATATATATATATATATATATAGAGAGAGAGAGAGAGAGAGAGAGAGAGAGAGAGAGAGAGAGAGAGAGAGAGAGAGAGAGGAGGACAGGAGCAGAAGGGAGGCGGATGGGGAGGAAAGGGTACAGGGGTAGGGATGCATTTTTTGTTTTTGTTTTAAGCTTCTTTTTTCTTAAAAATTAATTCTCTTTACAATTTTTTTTATGGATCTCAAATTTCAAATTATTTTAAACTTATTTATATTTTAAATATTTAATCTCATTTAAATTTAAAATTTAAAATTAATATTTTTTGAAAAATGGGTTATATCAAAGTGAGACAAGTATGTGGTGAAGTGAGACAAAATGAGTTTTAGGGAGCAAAGTGAGACACAAATACACTTTCAGGGGGTATATCAAAAAAATGACAAATTATAATTTGTATCCCTCTTCCAGCTCAAGGCCACATAAACCCAATGATCAAACTTGCAAAGCTTCTCCATTTCAAAGGATTCTATATAACCTTCGTCCACACAGAGTTCAACTACAATCGCTTACTTCAATCTAGAGGCTCAGATGCTCTCAACGGCGCAGAGGATTTCCAGTTCGAGACTATATCCGATGGCTTGCCACCGACGAAACAACGTGGGATACTTGACCTCCGGAGTTGTGCAGAGCCATGCGGTTGAGGGCCAGCGTTCATTCAGAGACCTCATCAAAAAACTCAACAAGGCTTCGTCGTGGTCGGATGTGCCAGCTGTAAGTTGTATTGTTTCTGATGGAGTGATGGGCTTCACCTTACGAGTTGCTCAAGAATTCGGCATCCCGGAGATGCTTCTATTTACACCTAGTGGTTGTGGTATGTGTTGGAATTTTAAAAGGTTTTAAAAATTTAACCATTTTATTTATTTAATTATTTTGGCTGTTTTATTTTATTTATTGTGGGGGTTATAAATATTTAATATTCAGGTTTTATTTCTGGTTGGTGAATGCCTTAATTTTTTGGTTGGTGAACTTTTATGGTTGGTGAAGGTTACATGGTTTTGGATGCCTATAAAAGGCCACTCCTCCTTCACACAAGATACACACAAAAAACACAATACACTGTTAGAATATCACATACCACAATCACCACCACAAACTAATTCTTTCCTTTTCTACTTTTACATATATTCTTTACTTTATATTATTATTATTTTGGGCAATGGTTCTGTGACTTGGATACCTATATCTGTCTATGAACGTGCTCATAGCGGATCTTGAGTTTGTGTACAAGGGGTCGTATCTTGGAGTCTTGTAGACCGTCAGTATCTGCACGTAAGGAGGCTACAAAGGCTTTAGGACAGCGTCTTTGACGTGCTTCACCGTACCAAACTCACCTTCTTACATATTATTTATTTTCCTTTTATTTCCCTATTATTTTGTTTTCTTCAATTTCATTATACCTTCAAAGCTTTTCAATTTGTTTATATGTTATTTATAATATAAATATTTTGTATTTGGCTTTACGGAAAGAGGGAAACTATTATTTTTCACAACAGTATGTTGGGGTATCTACACTATGAAGATCTAGTAGAAAGAGGTTATTTTCCATTGAAAGGTGTCCTTCTAGCTAACTAGCATATGGTGATTCCTAACATGAACACTTTTTTATTCAAGCAAACAAGTAGTCTGACAACATAAGATACTTTGAGTTTTTCAAATTGTCTGACCAAATTGTCTGACAACATAAGATACTTATACATGTTTAGCTACATGAACATCCAAACTAAATCATTGTTCATGTTGATTGTTCTATAAGTCTGTTAATAGAACATTACGCTTTATCTCCATTTTATGAATAACAAAATCACATATTTTATGTATCATTTTGCAATTTCAACTTTGGGTTTAATTTTGGAAATGCACAAATGAGAGGTGCAGAATGCTTTAATTATGTGCAGATGATAGCGACTTAAGTACTGGCTTTCTTGATACCGTGATTGATTGGTGTTACCCTCTTTTTCGCCGGGCGGCCGACGGAAGAACTTTGGTCCTTCTTCTTTTGGATGCGGGGCGTGCCACCACCAAGCCCCGAAATTGGGCTTGAATGGAATGAGAATAGATGGATGTGTTGCGCTTCTAACTTCTGAGCAAACGATTGATCGACCAAGCAAGGAACCTCTTCTTGGCCTAGATTCTTTCACTTTCTCGGGCTCGAGAATGGTTAGGTTTCGTACGGATGTTTTTGTGATTTTTATGGTTTATGTAAAAATAATGCAATTAAACTAAATATGCGTATAAGCGTAAAGACGAGAATTGAAATGCAATAAAATAAATCAAGCGATAAATAAAGCGAGAATGAAATAAAAGCAATAAGAACAATAAGAACGAAAAGGAAATAAACTTGAAATTAAATTTAATCGAAGTGCGATAACAATTAAATGTAAAGGAATTGAAATAAACTTGAATTGAAACGACAAGAAATATAAACTGAAACAAGAATTTAAACGACAAGGAAAATATAAACTTACACTAGCAAAATGAAGAACTCACTACACTAGGTGCTTGAAAAATAAAATCCTAAGTCTAGGAAAAGAAAAGTGCGAGACGAAAGATAGGTTTGTTTGTCTGATGTTGTGTGTCTGATGTCTTCATGGAGCAAGGTTTATATAGGGCACTCGTCAGCCCATGGGCTAGCCATTGAATGGCCAAATGTCAACTCTTCTTTAAAATCTTTCCTTTCGAAGCCCTCCTAAATCCGTGAGATTGTGTTGATATTCTGACAGGCTTGATTCTTCCTTGTTTTGGAACACTCGGAGTTACTATAAAAACTCCCTTGATTTCTTTCCTTGTGAGGCCCTCCGTCACGTGCACATTATCCTCCGAAAATCAATATATGCATATATGGGAGAATGAATCAAGACAGCTTGGTTGAAATGCCTGGCCCATGCGGATGGGCTCATAAAGTGAAGCCATCCATTGTGATATACAATATTAATATATATATTAGGTCAATAAGTTGGCAGCCGCATTCATCCCCTTTTATGCCCAGCCGCATATTCATCCGGCCGCACTAAATTGTGTCCAGCTGCCTATTCATCACACCCGGCCGCATATTCATCACACCCGACGCGATCTTCCAATTGCCCGGCGCGATCTTCCAATTCCGGCCGCAATCTTCCAATTCTGCCCGGCGCGGTCTTCCAATTCTGCGCTCTGAGTCTTCCAGTCTGCACAGCTCACGTCTTCCAATTCTGCCCGGCGCAATCTTCCAATTCTACCCGCTACGAACTTCCATTCTGCCCGACGAACTTCCAGTGCTGGCTACGAACTTCAGTGCCGGCTACGAACTTCCAATTCTGCCCGACTCACGAACTTCCAATTCACATATAAAAATTTGTCATTGTGCAAGGGGCTTGTAGCTCAAGTAATTTAATAGCATTTATTCATGCACCCGAAGTCTTAGGATTGATTTTTCACTCTCTAATATCACTTGTATAAAATAAAAATAAAAATATTATCTTTGTCATCCATTCAAGATATGACGTTATCAACCATTCTTGCACAATTTAAGAAATGGCCCCAACAATTGGTGCTAAGTGGTATCATCCCAACAAGAAGTGTGTACCCCATTAGACTGTTGACGTCATTTATAACTAGTGCAATGTCAATTCACGTGCCATCATGACAAAAAATCATCATTAAATTCCTTAAGGAAAACCCATACTCAAAAGGAGTGGTTTTTTATTTTCATTTTTATTTATTAATTAATTAAATTTTATATTTTTAACAAAAGCCATATTGTGAGGTTCTTTGAATACAGGGAGTGCTAGGTCCTGGTTAGTGGGGGAGGGGGCGGCGGGTGGGGGTTACTCTATCAAGAGTTGGGTTTCTTCTGACTGCTTTTGGTGGGAGGGGTAGGGTACTTGGTTAGTCTGATGACCACACTATATGTGTAGATCGCTTATTTATTCAAATGATGATGAAATTTACCAACTAGTCATTTGTTTAGTTATAGTTGTTTCTACTTGTTTGAAGAACGTACGTTTTCATGTTGTTCAACTCACATAAATGTGAGGACGGAATATATTTGTGATCAGTTTGATGCCTAATTGTGGCGAGCACATTGTAGTGATGTAACTTTATTTTGAATGTATAAACATGCTATTATGCGGTGAGCTCATCCAAAACAAAGTTATGTCAACACAATGTGCTGGCAACCAATAAACAAGTATCATACATCAATAAAAACAAAAAAACAAAAGCACCCGTTGAACAATATTTGATGCATGTCTACCATGTCGTTAATTTATTCCTAGCAATAAACAAGGTGATCGTCTCATGAAGAAGCGAAAATCATACCACCTGAATCCTGATCCATCATCTCAAAGAATCATAGATGATATGAACTTAAGCTATAGGCTATATGTTTATGCATCACATATTTATGCAATGTGTTTTTTTTATCACAATGTGTAGAATCATAGATCATCTTCTGCTTGCACTACACCTTGGATATATAAGAATTATCCGTCCAAGTATTATTACCATTTGTACTCTCCATTGATTTCCTCCATGTTGGTCTTTTGAACCCTTTTTTTGTTTTTTGTTTTTTTTCAATGTCAAATAATATATATATATATATATACACACACACAATAAGACTTTTGGTATATACCCTTTTGCATACTTCAATCGTTTAGCAAAGTTTTTTGGAAAAAAAATTAACCAAAGTTTAAAAAAATATATATATGTACTCTCACAACTTCATAAGCAAAGTTTAAAATATATATGTATGAGCTTCCATTGAGGGATCCCTCAAATAAGCTTATTTGAGGGACACCTCTTGTAGGCCCCACTCCGGATTGTATTTCACTAATCCAAACTGTCTATTTTGTAGATACTCATTCAAAGATCATCTCTACAAAAAATTACTTGAATCCGATTTCATTTGACCACTCAATTGAGTTATTGAAATTTTAGTACTTTCTTGAAGCACCATGTTCGTTGATTTTGTAAGACACAATTGGATGTCGAAACGGTTTCCGATTTGTCTAATTTTTTGTAAGGATGATCTATGAATGAAGACCTAAAAAATACATGGTTTGGATTATTGGGAAAAAAATTGTATGGTACCCTAAAGAGCGTCCCTCAAATAAAATTATTTGAGGGATCCCTCAATAGAAGGGACTGTATATATATATAGCTTCGGTTGAGGGATCCCTCAAATAAGCTTATTTGAGGGACACCTTTGTAGAACCCACTCCGCATTGTATTTCACTAATCCAAATAGTTTATTTTTGTAGATATTCATTCAAAGATCATCTCTACAAAAAAATACTTAAATCCTATATCATTTGACTATTCAATTAAATTATTGAAATTTAAGTACTTTCTTAAAGCATCGTGTTAATTGATATTGTTGGTCTTAATTAGATGTTTTAATGATTTTCAATTTGTTTAATTTTTTTTCAAGGATGATCTATAGATGAAGACTTGAAAAATAGACTGTTCAAACCGTTAAAAAAAATTCATACGGTACCCTAAAGGGTGTCCCTCAATTAAAATTATTCCTTCAAATAAGATTAAAAAAAATTCATAAGATACCCTTAAAAGGTGTTCATCAAATAAAATTATTCCCTCAAATAAGCTTATTTTAAGGACAACCTTGTAGGGACCACTCTATATTGTATTTCACTAATTCAAACCATCTATTTTGTAGATATTCATTCAAAGATCATCTCTACAAAAAATCACTTGAATCCGATATCATTTGACCACTCAATTGAATTATTGAAATTTTAGTACTTTCTTAAAGCACAGTATTCATTGATTTTGTAGAACACAATTAGATGTCAAAATGGTTTCCAATTTATCTAATGCTTTTCAAGGATGATGTATGAATGTGGATTTGGTTTGAATTGTTGAAAAAAATTTCTTAAGAAACCCTAAAGGGTGACCCTCAAATAAAATTAATTGAGGGATCCCTCAATAGAAGGGGAATATATATAAATTTGCTTATGAAATATTCTCTAAAGAGAGTTTGAATGGTGAAAAGTGTTTTTACTCTTTTTATTTTTTATTGGTACGATAATGAAGTTGATAAATAAGTAAAAATCTTTGGTTAAAAAGAAATCATAATTTCCTTTTTCAAAAAAAATATTATAAGTCTTTATGACTTTTGATTAACCATAACAAATGTTTATCAGAAACGAGGTTTCTTGATATAAATAAAATGAAGAAAATATAAGAAATTCTAAACGTGAACTTTTTCTTAAAACAAAATGATTATTTAAATATATATTATAAATTAATTAAAAAATTTATTTTTTATACAAGCAATATTAAGGAGGGAGAATTGAACCTATGACCTCGAGTATAAAGATAAATGCTTTTAACCATTTGAGTTACAATTTACAAATCTATTGCTCTTATTAATTTTATTTTTGAATTACAAATAAAAAAGTTATAAGAGAGAGGACCATTTACTTAATAATTAGAGTATGCCCTATGGAGTGGACTTTGGATAATCAAATACTGGGCCTTCAGCCTGTTGGACTCAATTGACTGAAATAATTATTTTATACATTTTTTTTTTGAAATTCATATAACTCTTTTATTTTGAATTTCAAGTTTCAAATAAAGAGCCAAAAAGAAAAACCCTAATAGAGAAAAGTTTCAGCTGCCTCCTTGGGGTCCCGCGGCCTCCATCCCTCTCCTCTCCTTCCCTCCCCCACCTCTGCTCCCTGCCCATCCACTCAAGGCCCTCTATTTTGGCTAAGTTTGGTGCTTGCTTGACTATCTTGGTGATGACGTGGTAGCAAATCAGCTCTTATTTACGTAATTTGTATTGCAGTTTTTGTTTTTGTTTTTTAGGTTTTGTAAAAATCAACTTATTCAATTTGTTGTGTGTTTGTAGTCTACTCTTATATTTTTCTACTGTGAGTGTTAAAAGGTTGTATTTACAGTTATAATTTGGTGCGCTAAAGTATATATCTGAATTTTTTAAAGGTTTTTGGCCAAAATTTCTTAGGCCATATGTGCCTGTAAATGGATGTACACACCTGATGGGTTTGCCGTTGTCGGTGGACTCCTCCGTATTATTTGGATTAACCCTTTATGGTTACTATGTTTCTATATTTATACTAACTTTATGTGGTTATTTGTATTTATATTGGTCCTTATAACCAATAACTTTTAGGCATGAATTATAAATGCAATCTACCCTCTTTTTATCACAATTTCAGAATCATTATATGATTGGCAGTTATTTGTAGAACCACAAGGACATGAGTGGCGGAGAAGTACAGTCTAAAGTACATATCAAATCAATTGGCCTCTATTAACTCTACACGTCAGTATTTCTCCGTATTAATTTACTACAATTTTAGTTTCTTTATTTCCTATAATTACTGATTTACAGTCCCATCTTCTATCTTCTACACTCAGACAAAAATAAAAAATAAAATAAAAAATTGATCAAAAGAAAGAACAAAAACAAAACTGTCAGCCATTTCTAATTCCAAGTAAAAGACAAAAAGTGGGCCACCAAATTTCTAATATATTGTTTAATTTTCAATCCGGATCCGGATGGAGCCAACGAGGCGGATATCCTATAGCCGACATGTATATTTGGAGCTGAGTAAATTTTTTATTTTTTATTTTGAGGGTTTTTGTTTTTTTCGTCAAAGACAAATTTTGGAGCTTAGTCTTCTTTACTCATTGCAAAGTTTCTCAGTTTCCGTAACAACTACACAAAAAAGACAAAGAGCGATAATTTCCCTTATCCGCTCAAAATTTTTGAGGACATCGCCTTTGCAAATATTTTATTTTATGGTTCTTTTTAGCAATGACTTTGTTCCATTCTGCTTTCTGAAAGTTCAATTTGGTTTTGAGCTCTCCTAATCTTTCGAAATATGTTGATGTGCCTTATCATGTCAAGTTTGTTAAATTTAAGGACATTGTTGCCCATTCAAGTTAAGATTTGATTTGACCTGGCTCTAATCGATTGATTTTTTCCTTTAAACCCTATTTTCACACATGGAAGCCCCACTTTCACCATTTTCATTCTTTTTTCTTTTCATTTACAATACGATTTGAAGGGAAGAATTGGTGAAGGCAATTAGGGTTTAAGTTGGTCAAATCAAATCCTAACCTTTTTTAAAAAAAAAAAAATCAAAGAGAAACTTCATTAGATAGTCTTCAACAATACAATCAAATACTTGATATCTAAATGATCAATTCCATGAAGGCAACAAACTAACATGCTAAAAACAAGACCAAAGTGGACAAAAGCCACACTAAAACTACTAGCCTACATGACCACAATTAAGAATAATTCCAAACAAAGCCCACAAACCTAACACAACCAAAACCCTAAAGCCACCAAGGAGCCTAAATGAACTCTACCACCTCTACCTAAAGAAGCATTGTCTCAACCATACCCACCACCAAATAAAATCTTGAAGCGATAATAAAAGTGGTAACAGATCTAGAGAAAACAAGGTTTTCAACGATCTACCTGCGCATAAGAGTGAACAAATAAAACAAAACCACAAACCTGACAAAGAACAATTGGGTGATTTGTAGTGAACTTTGTCAAAATATGATGGAGAACCAATTTTAGAGAACATGAGCAGTGTTAGAGAACAAATTTTGGGAGACCGATTTGATTGACCACATAGCCTAAAAGAAGTGATGAGAAACTTCAATCTGAGCATGGCTCAGAAGAAATCTCCACGAAGGTCTTCTTATTTAAAACACCTCAATGAACTTATTCACTAATCCAAAAGAAAAGGACAAGAAGAGAGGAAGGGGAGGAGGAGCAGTGACGCTTCATCCTCCTCGCCTCTATAAAGTTTTGCTTTAGGACTCACAAACTAAATCCTAACTTGAATGAATAGAAATGCTCCTGAATTTGACAAAGGAATTAACAAACTTAACAAAAGTGGAGACATTGACACGCTTCCAAAGATTAGAGGGACTCAAAACCAATTTCAAAGTTGAAATAAGGTCTATATAGTTCATGGGGGCATTGCTAAAATTTTCTCTTTATTTTAATGTTAACTTATATTATTCACGAGTTTGTATTGGCAACTTTTGTGCCCAATATATTAATGGAGCTAATTTTCCCACTCCACTTTTCTCTTCTTACACTTCCTTTTGTTGGAAATTGTATGTTCCCACACCTCTTTTGTCTGCTTACATTCCCTTGTATGTTATAGTAAAAAGTATTTTTTTAAAAAGAAAAAAAAAGGAGTGTAAGTGGATAAAAGGAAAGTGGAAAAATAAGCATCCTATATTAAAGGAGTGTATTAACTTCGTTTTTTTGTTTTGTTAATAGTATGTCGTGTGTGAGAGATATATATGTGGACGTGATATCTTTGAAAATGAAGGCATGAAATTTCTCGATATCTCTTGGAACTCAGGGCCATTGAGTCCAATCCACTAATTCAGATGGGAACAATAAATCTACCAAAAGAAGTTAAAACTAGATCATGGTGGTAAAAATGTCTTGAATATTATGTATACTGCCAAGAGAACAGATGTAATGCAGATCTAGATTTGCTATAAAGTTTACATCTCTCGTAGTATTTTGAATCACACACACAGTACCCTAAGAGCTAAGAACTAAGATAGAAAAGAGAGAGAAATAGAAAATGGATGGCGTTGGAGTAGAAGTTAGCAAGAGGCCTCATGCTGTGTGTCTCCCATTCCCAGCTCAAGGTCACATAAGCCCAATGATGAATTTAGCAAAGCTCCTCCATCACAGAGGCTTTCACATCACCTTTGTCAACAGTGAGTACAACCACAAACGCTTACTCAAATCCCGAGGCCCCTCCGCCCTCCACGTCTCCCAGGACTTCCGTTTTGAAGCCATCCCCGATGGTCTGCCCCCTACGGACGCTGACGCTACGCAAGACATCCCGTCTCTTTGTGACTCCACAAGCAAGACTTGCTTAGGACCATTTCGCAGCCTGCTTGCTAACCTTAGTCTTGACAAGGCCCTCCCACCGGTGACCTGTATTGTCTCCGATGGTGTCATGTCATTTGCCATCAAAGCCGGTGAAGATCTTGGAATTCCGGTGGCGCTGTTCTGGACTACAAGTGCATGTGGCTTCATGGGCTACACGCAGTATCGCCAACTTATTGACAAAGGTCTTACACCACTCAGAGGTACATGTTCTGTTACATGAAAAATAAAGGGCACTAATTAATACAGTAAAATGAAATTTTGTGATATTATTATTTGTATTCGTTTGGTTGTTATATGAAAAGCAATTAAATTAAGGGACTGGCAAATATTCATCGTTCACCCTCCTTTATTTTTTAATTATTTTTCATCTCATTTATCCATGAATTTTCATTCACAAAAGCCTTATGAAAATGAGATTGAAAACTTAAAAAGATAAGATAGGAATTACAGAGAATGATGAGTATTGGAGTACCAAATAACTACCTCCGAGGAGGGTCCGGACGCTATGTGTTTTCTACTACTCCTCCCTGTTTTCATCCTTGTTTACATTGGCATCCTCATAGTAATAACGTATGAACGGATCCTGATGAGGGAAGAGCTAGGAGAGCCATGATGAAAGCACAGAATATACTATAAGGTCACAGGCACAAACATAAACTTTCAAGCCCTAAATAAAAGCCCAAAAGACCAAACAGTTTTAATTCAAAGTCGCACTGCAGATGCCCATATCCAAGTCCCTCGGACCATCAAATGGTCAGAGGTCACCCTTCCAAAAGAATGGACCCTAGTTACCGAGAGCCAACCAGCTCCGATCCAACGTAGTCTAAACAATTTAGACTACATCCAACAATACCTAGATGGCACAGTTAAAATTAAGTTTGAAAATCAGCCTTTAAGAAAGTCTAATGTCCAGTTGCAACAATTGCCAACCCCTGGTCAGTCGCAAAGGCATGCCCCAGCTCGGCATTCCTTTACTGCCTCGTCTTCCACTCTAGAACGAGACCTAGAGTTAGAAAAGGCCTTAATTGACTTTAAGCTTGAGTCCCTGAGAAAAACCTCTCAGGTAAACCAACCTTGCTACGGCAAGGCACCAGTTGAACAAGAAGCTAAGTCCGACTCACCCGAGTCACCTACGCAGTCTGATTTCATAGTTGATAACCAATTAAGAACTCTTAATAGAAAACTCGTAATTAATTGGAAACGCCTTAATCAGCACCTTAAGTCACCAGAAAACCAACATAGACGTGATAGTTATCATCAAGCCTATCCTGATAGAGGAACCCGCGATAAAATCTTTAGTGAGTGGAAAGATTATATGCGATCAGCCAAAGTTGAAATTTTCTACCTTGATTTCATTGAAAGCCGTTATATGACTAATGAGTTAAAAACATTAACAAAAGAAAAATGGAAATTGCTAGATAGAACGGAAGTTGAGTCTAGCCATCCGCCAGTTGATGCCATAGTTATTAGTCATAGGAATAGCCTTATACCTGCTAGTCCTTTCAAAGCCGTCGATAGTCACGATGAAAGTAGAAGGTTAATTGAGCAAAACAATTACACCAACCAGAGTCTAGTTGTCATAGGGAAACAATTGGACACAATTGAAACTAAAATTGACAAAATTGTTTGTTCCCCAGAAGTCAAGTCTAAACTAAAAGTTGAAAAGCCGCTAGTTCAGTTCCAAGATCTTAAATCTAGTCCCACTCTTAAGATCAAGCCGACAATGAAGAAAATAGAAGAAATGTTAGAATAGTTGACCCCAAAAGCTGAAAAATCTGGTCTCAAAACACTAGATTCTTTCGTCAACCCTTCTGAGTCTGAGTCTATGTCCGTAGACTCTGAAACCAGTAATATTTCCAAAATTGAGCAAGCTTTTAGAAACTTAGAAGTCCAAGTTGAACCTAAACTTAAGAAAGTTGAAAGACATATAAGCCCTACCTGTTTAACTAAAAATTGGTATCCCAGGCCAACTCCTCCAGACATTCAATTTGAAGAAAGAAACTCACAAACCCAGTTTTCGGTTTCTTCCGACAAATTATATGAATGGAATATTGATGGTCTGTCCGAACAGGAAATTCTTAATAAGATGCAACATATGTCCATGGTCGCCAATAGTTATATCACCAACCACAGTTTCAGGCAATCTGAAATTGTACCCCTGTTAGTTACCGGTTTTACTGGTACTCTCAGGTATTGGTGGGATAAGCACCTTACCCCTGAGTCTAAAAATTTGATCATACATGCCGTAAAACTTAATGAAGACGGTCTCCCTATATTTGACGAACATATAGGTCAAGGTATAGAAGACGGTGTCAACACTTTGTTTTACACAATAATTGAGCACTTTGTTGGAACTCCTAGCCACACCACGGCTAGAATCCATGATCAGTTGAGTAATCTTAGATGTCCCAAGTTGTCTGATTTCAGGTGGTATAAAGATGTCTTCATCTCTAGAGTCATGCTTAGGGATGATAGTAATCAACCATTTTGGAAAGAAAAGTTCGTTAACGGTCTTCCAAACTTATTTGCCCATAAGATTCGGACTACGCTTAGTAACGAACAGGGTCATATAGATTGGGATAGTTTAACGTACGGTAATATTATAAGCACAATTAATCAAGTTGGAATGAAAATGTGTATAGACTTTAAAATTGGTAAACAAATACAGTCCGACAGGAAATCTGCTAAATATGAGTTAGGAAATTTCTGCGAACAGTATGGTCTTACTAGTCTTCCCCCGTCTAGAAAGAACAAGCCTAGTCATCTCCGTAAAAGCCGTCATTATTCTCGTAGAAAACAATTTTCTCGACATAATGATGAGTCACGTGATTTTTACAAGAAAAAGAAGTACGCCGCTAGAAAAAGTTGGTCTAAAAAGCCGAATAAGCAAAAGAACAGTCGCACTAGTAAAAGCAGAGATAAAAGCAAAGCTAAATGTTTTAAATGCCAAAAGTTCGGTCATTATGCGTCTGAATGTAAAGTCAAAGATACTATTAAACAGTTGAAAATCACGAATGAAGATAAAGAAAAGTTGATCAAAGTCTTAGAGTTGCGAGACTTTGAAGCAAGCCTCACCTGAATCCTTAGTTGCCGATTCAGAATCTGAGTCGACCAGTTTTCAGATTCACAATTGAGCTCACCCACAATTCAATTTGGTTGCACAGATAAATGCTATAATAGGATAAAAACAATTTCTGTTCTAACTAAACAGGAAGAACAGGAAAAGCTATTAATCGACTTAATAAGCCGAGTTGAGAATCCTGAGTTAAAATCCGAGTATCTAAAGAAATTTAGAAAAGTCCTCAGTCAGGAAAACCCGAGTCCGCCTACCCCTCAACCTGTAAGTCTAAATACAACCTTAGAAAAGTTTGCTAAAAAGAAAGAAGTTACTCTACAAGATTTACAGCTAGAAGTTAAAATGGTGAAAAAAGAAATAGTTGAGTTAAAACAAATAAGCCAAAAGCTGCAAACTGAAAATTATACGATTAAACAGGATCTTGTCCGTCTCTTAGAAAAGGGATCCTCTGAGTCTAGAAGCCCGTCAGAAAGTCCTCATCATTCTGATGATGAACCCTCTGACAGTAAGCAAGCCGTCAACCTTATACGCCAGGTTAACTTTAGAAAATGGTATTCTAAAGTCACCATATTTGTCAAAAAATTTGAATTTTCGACAGTGGCCTTGTTTGATTCAGGAGCTGACCTTAATCTGTATTCGTGAAGGTCTAATTCCCACAAAGTATTACCATAAGTCTAAGGAATCTCTTAGTACTGCCTCTGGTAAATCTTTACAGTTGAATTATGAAATCCCAAAAGCCCATGTATGTCAAAACAAAGTCTGTTTTAAAACCTCATTTGTCTTAGTCAAAAATATCACTGACAAAGTCATCTTAGGTTTGCCCTTCATTTCTCTGTTGTATCCTTTGCAGGTAGATCATAATGGTGTTATGTCTACTTATTTAGGAGAAAACGTTAAGTTTGAGTTCCTCTCTAAGCCCGAGTTGCACAACCTAAAAACCTTACAGTCTGTCCAAAAAATCAAACAGTTGAATTTCCTAAAAGAAGAAATTAAGTTTAAAAGAATTGAACAACAGTTGAAAGATGAGTCTTTACAGTTGCAAATTCAAGATTTTGAAACTAAGTTAAAAAATGAAATATGTTCTGATTTGCCTAACGCCTTCAGTATAGGAAACATCATGTTGTCAGTCTTCCTTATATCAAATCCTTTAGTGAGAAAAATATTCCTACTAAAGCTAGGCCGATCCAAATGAGTCAAGAGTTAATGGAGTTTTGTAAAAAGGAAATCCATGAGTTGCTTCAAAAGAAGATAATTCGTAAAGCAAGTCTCACAGTAAATATCCTGCTTTTTATGTCCAGAAAAATGCTGAACTAGAAAGAGGAGTCCCCAGATTAGTTATCAACTATAAGCCCCTTAATTCGGTCTTAGAATGGATTATGTACCCCATACCTAATAAACGAGACTTAATTAACAGATTAGAAAAAGCAGTTGTCTACTCTAAATTTGATATGAAAAGTGGTTTCTGGCAAATCCAAATAGATGAGTCAGATAGATATAAGACTGCATTTGTTACTCCTTTCGGTCATTATGAATGGAATGTCATGCCGTTTGGTTTAAAAAATGCTCCTAGTGAATTCCAGAACATCATGAATGAAATATTCAATCCTTATAGTCATTTTTCCATTGTCTATATTGATGATGTTCTTATCTTCTCTGAGTCTGTTGAGCAGCACTGGAAACATTTGCATAGGTTCCTTCAAATTGTTAAGTCTAATGGTCTAGTTGTTTCTGCCAAGAAAATCAAATTGTTTCAAACCAATATTCGATTCCTTGGTTTCAATATTTGCCAATCTCAAATATCTCCAATTGATCGAGTCATCCAATTTGCTGATAAGTTCCCAGATCAAATTCTTGATAAAAGTCAACTCCAGAGATTTTTAGGATCTCTCAATTATGTTTCTGACTTCTATCAAAATCTGAGAAAACAATGCAAGCCTTTGTTTGATAGGTTGCAGAGTAGCCCTCCGCCATGGTCAAACACTCATACAGAAATTGTCAAACAGATAAAAGCCCATGTTAAGACACTTCCCTGTCTTGGCATACCTTCAGTTGATTTTTTCAAAATAGTTGAAACCGATGCCTCTGACATAGGTTATGGCGGCATTCTTAAGCAAAGAGCCTGTCCAAATTCCCCAGAACAAATTGTCCGTTTCCATTCTGGTGTTTGGACTCAGTCGCAATATAATTATAGTACTATTAAGAAAGAAATATTAGCTATAGTATTATGCATTAGTAAATTTCAAGATGATTTACTAAACCAAAAGTTTTTTATTCGAGTTGATTGTAAGTCTGCAAAACATGTTTTAGAAAAAGATGTTCAAAACATTGCATCTAAACAGATTTTTGCACAATGGCAAAGTATATTAAGTATATTTGACTTTGATATTGAGTATTTGAGAGGGAGTGAAAACTCCATTCCTGATTTTCTTACAAGAGAATTCTTGCAGGATGCACAATGGGACCCAAAAAAGACAAACAGAAAGAGCCAGCCAAAAAGCCCCTAGTTGCCCAGATAAAGCCATCCCGGTCGTCTCGATCGCTGAATCCTTCCAGCCTCCATGAGTCAACCTAAGCCTAGTCTCCCAGCAACTAGTTCCTTTCCTGGTTGCACCCCAATCCGAGTTGCCTCGCCCTTATCGCTGCCAATAAGTTCTCCGTCTTGGGCTCAACTTGGCCAAGTCGGTCCCAGTTATAAGTCCACACTTGTCTCTAGTTACGACCCCTTTGCAGGCCCTTCAGTTCCATTCAAAAAATCGTCTCCCTATTTGCCCAAAAGCAATTCCCATCTCTTTGTCATTGAGCCTAATTATGATGTCCATTCTGACCCAGTTGCCATTGCCAGGCATTACTTTCCTCCTGGTTTTCACTATATGCCCCCCAGTCCATATAAGTCCCTCAAGTATTATAGAGATATATTGCTTGAGACCCAGTCAGTTGAAATTAAGCCGATAAGGGATCGAGATCACCCTGAGATCATCCTTTATCATTCCCTTTACATACACTGAGTTATAAGCCAAGAGTCTTTCAGTAGTCATCCCTACCAGTTGAAAACTCTACAGTCAAAATTACAATATAATTATTCTGATTATATTGAAGCCTGGTACACTATCTTCCTCCACCAATCTGAGGATTTTAGCCACTCCTGGTTCATTAATTTTGACAACAAATTCAAAAGTCCTTTTCCCTTCTGGTTTCTCCATTGGTGGGAAAAGCACGGCCCAGTTGAAGAAATTCTACCAGTTGCAGTAATGGCGCTCATCCACCATTACACCAATAAAGCCAAGTTCTCCAAAGTTGACTTATTCTTTCCTAAGCAGATGCCGTTTCTTGCTCGCTACAAAGTCCCCTGGATACTCAAGTGGTCCTACAAAGTCACTATGGATACCAGAGTTCTTGCCCGCCAATTCTCAGTCAAATGGTGGGATAAGTTTGAAGTTGTGACAAATTGCCAAATATGTCTACAATGATTTTCCAGTTGACCCGATGCCACGTCTGCTCCAGTCCCAGTCTCTCCCTCTGGATCAGTCACCTCTGCTTTTTCATCGAAGGAAAATCCAAGGCGATATCGAGAAATGGCCCTTCAGTTGCTACATCAGCTTCCCAAATGGATGATGATGAGGACAATGATTCTCCCTCGTCATCTAGTTGCTAGCCCATGCAGGAGCCCGAACCAGATAAGCCCAAGCCCAAGAAAAAATCTTGGTATGAAGACAGCCTATACGAAGACGGTCGGCAACCCTACGATGCCTATGTCTTAGGGTCCGACTAAGTCGTTGCCGACACCTCATTGCCTCCGTGGAATTTGATTCGAGCATCCTTTAAAGCAGCCGCCCGCTTCTCGTGACGCTCTAGTCCAACCTCCCGACAGTTCACCCCAAGTAAAAGCCAAAGTTGCCGACAAGTGAATGTAAAAGTAAAAGCAAAAGTTGCCAGACATTTCACCCAAGTTAAAGTTGCCGAAAGCAAAGGTTAAAGCAAGTTACCTGTGCTTTCATCATGGCTCTCACCTGAGTTACTTTCGGTTACCCTAGTTACTTTCTAGGTAACCATAGTTGCTTCCTCTTATTTAAGTTGGCTTCGGCCTCAGTTGTAGACAGAATACAATTTACACTTTCAGTTTTTTAGAGATTCTCTCTAATCACTCTTAGAAGAATCATCTTTGTAAACACGGTGAGATTGTGTTCGAAGAGTTGCTTAGTTGCTGTTGTGAGTACTTTGTGAGTATATAAATAAAAATTGCTATTTTCAGTTATCTCAATTTTGATTAAGTTCATATAAGCATTATTTTAACTGCATAATTGCTTGCATTGCATTTCCTCCCCGTTCTTCTTCTCTATCTCTGGTTCCCTTGTTTTTGGTATCAGGCCGTGGTTACTGGTCATTTGTCTAAGTCTGCTACTCATTCCCGCCCAAGTGGCTGGTTTAAGCTTCTGAGTAGAATTTCTACAGTTGTCTTCTTATTCTTCCCTCTTTCTTTCTAAGTTATTTGTTGGTCTTTCTCTAAGGTCTGACCCGTGAGTCCTTTTTCCTGTGGTAAGTCCCCAAGGGTAGTGGGCAGCGTTGGTGGGCAGGAGACAGAAAATTGAGAAAGGTTAATAAGTTTCTTGTTGAGAAAACGGTTAAGTCTAGGAAAACTACTGTTTTTCTTCTTCCTCAAAATCTAAAATCAGTTATTTGAGTAGTCATGAGTCGTCTATTTAGAACAAATTCCTGTAGTTCAAGCAGTTCTAAAACCAATATAAGCCGACTTCCTGAGATAGTAAATGAAGAACAATTTGAATTTGAGTCTAATAATAAGGAACAATTAGATTTTAGAGATTGGAATATCCCTTAAGTCCCAAGTCAAAAAATTTATAAGAAACATTGGTTGCCTTCCAGTTTTAATAGTACCACACATGTCAAAACAGTTGAACAAGTTTACGCCTTAAGCCAAGAACATGAAACCTGTCAGTTGCTTAATCTTGAGTCTGTAAGAAAACATAAGTCTGATGGTAATAATTTCTTGCATATAGGTCTAGTTCAAGTTGCAGTCAAACCGTTAACCAGATTAGGATTGAAAGCCTCTATCCTTCTTGGTTTACGTGACGCTCGGTTCAATCAGTTTAGTGACAGTTGTCTAGGACTTATTGAGTCTAGTCTGTGTAATGGTCCAGTTCACTTTGACTGTTACCCAGATTTTACTATAAGCCTTAGTGATCCGCACATTCTAGGGGAACCAACATAAACTTTCAAGCCCTAAATATAGCAATTCTGTATATATATATATATATATATATATATATATACAGTCCCCTTCTATTGAGGAATCACTCAAATAATTTTATTGAGGGACATCCTTTAGGGTCCCTACAAATTTTTTTTCAACGGTCCAAATCATCTATTTTTCAAGTCTATATTCATAGATCATCCTTGCAAATAATTAAACAAATCTGAACCATTTTGGTATACAATTGTGTCCTACAAAATCAATGAATACAGTGTTTCAAGAAATTATTAAAATTTCAATAATTCTTGAGTGGTCAAATGATATTGGATTCAAGTGATTTTTGGTTGAGATGATCTTTGAATGAGTATTTACAATATAGATGGTTTGGATTAGTGAAATACAATACAGAGTGGGTCCTACGAGGGTGTCACTCAAATAAACTAATTTGAGGGATCCCTCAATATAAGCCCTCTGTATATTATATATATTGCTTTTATTGTTTTCTTGTTAACTTGGGGAGTGATATGATTCTCATATGACAAATTATGTGATGCTCTGAAGCCCACGTCGGTAATTTGTTGGGAAAGATGGCCATTACAATCTGTACAAATATTAAGCCTATAAGAAAGAATTCTTATATCTTTGTTATTTAATTTGGGGTATAGAAATGGTAAGCAGCTATGACAAATCCTATGTATGCTTTTTCAGGTGAGGCTTCTCTAACAAACGGGTATTTGGACACCACGATAGACTGGATTCCAGGAATGAAGGATATTCGTCTGAGAGATCTCCCAAGCTTTGTACGCACCACAGATCCAGAAGACATCATGCTAAGCTTCGCCATGGTGGAGGTAGAAAGAGCTTCCAAAGCTTCTGCTATCATCTTAAACACTTTTGACACATTGGAATATAAAGTGTTGGAGGCTCTTTCTTCAATGTTTCCTCCAATTTACACCATTGGCCCCAATCACTTGATTGTGAACAAGATTGTTCCCCAGAACGCTATATCGTCATCGATCAGTTCCAGCCTTTGGAAAGAAGAGCCTGAGTGCCTACAATGGCTGGATTCCAAGGAACCCAACTCGGTGGTTTATGTTAATTTTGGGAGCATTACTGTTATGACACCCCAACAGCTTGTTGAGTTTGCTTGGGGTCTTGCTAATAGCAAAAGGCCCTTTTTGTGGACAATTAGGCCTGACCTTGTGAAGGGTGAAGCTGCTATTCTCCCATCCGAATTTGCCCAAGAAACGAAACAAAGAGGTTTGTTGATCAGTTGGGCACCACAAGAGGAAGTTCTGAACCACCCATCTATAAGAGGATTCTTGACACACGGTGGCTGGAACTCCACCATTGAGAGCTTGAGTGCTGGAGTGCCAATGGTTATATGGCCGTTTTTCGCGGACCAGCAGACGAACTGTTGGTTCTCGTGCACTCAATGGGGAGTTGGCTTGGAGATTGATAGCAACGTGAAGAGGAGTGAAGTGGAGAAGCTTGTGAGAGAATTAATGTCGGGTGAGAAAGGGAAAGAGATGAGAAAGAACGCCATGGAGTGGAAGGGAAAGGCAGAGGAAGCTACTGGTCCGAGGGGTTCTTCATTACTGAATTTGGAGAAGTTGGTTAAAGATTTACTGCTGCAGCCATCAAAACCCTAGTAGCTAGAGAGATAATCAACCCTGATCCAGGGGGTTCTATGTTGTTATTTCCTCACACCTCAGCTTATGTTTTATTTTATTTTATTGTGGAATCAATTTTATTTTTTTTCATTTTTTATCAATGGCTGAGGGCTTTAAACTTTGCAATTTGTTTTATAGAAAAGTAGTGTGTGCTCCCGTACTTACAAATCAGTGGCAAGTATTGCCATCAATAATCTTCGATGACCATATGTCTGAACCAATACATGGCCCCCAACTTGAGCCCACTTTTCATGATATTTTAAGCAGTTTGCTACAATAATTGTTTTGGCATTTGAGTTGCATTTTTTCTTGCTTGTTTAGTGTGTATCGAAAGATCAAAAGGCATCTCTCAAAACAAAACAAAAAACAAAAGCTCAAAAGGCCAATATATCAATGATGTTGTAAAGAAAATGGTGGAGTCCACATAAAGAAAAAAAGAAAAAAAAAATTCAAAAAGCTTAATGATGATGTTGGAAGCCATTCAATTTGCCTACAAATAGGCTTCCCATTGCTTAGCAAGACACACTAACGGAGAAGAGAGGAAAGAAAGGAAGAGAAGAAAGGAAGAGTGAGAGGAAAGAGGAGAGAGTGTGAAATCTGAGTGTTAAGTGAGTTCTATCTGAAAGAATTCTATCAGTGTAAACACCAAAAGAGCAAATGTAATTTTACTCCCAATATTCAATGGTACTTTTTATACTTCGATTATTTTATTTTTATACCAAACGAAGACTTGATTAGGATACTTGTTGTAGTTTGAAAGCAAATGAAGTATTTTTGGCGCACAATGAAAGTTCACAGTTTTGCAAAAGTCTTTAACAAAACATGCTCGAGCAGGTTTTCTCTAACTTAAAGTACTTGAGCGGGTTATTTCTAACACAAAGCACTCAAGCGGGTTTTCCCTAACAAAAAGTACTCAAGCTGATTTTATCTGAGAGTTGGGCCCGAAAAATATTTTATTTTTTTATTTTTTTGCACAGTAGAACATGTTTATCTTATCATTTCAGTTTGAATTTAAATTAGTACAGGTTTCTAACTGTTGTGTTTGAAGCCGCAAACAGTATTATATATACCCAATATCCAACCATAAAAAAAGTAACTTATTTTCAACAAACAAATAAAACGTCATATTTTTCTTACATTCTGTATGGAGAAGAAGCACATCTAAGTTCCCCAAAGATCAGGGATTCGGTGCTGGATCTTTGATTTATAGATAGTTGAATTCTTGGAGATAGACATCCATTGAATTGAACTTCAAGCACTGAAAATGGGCGAAATTCTATCTTTAGGACATTGCCAATATGGAGGTAAAGCTCGTCACATGTATGTGTATGTTGGGGGACACGGCGCTCGAAAAAGACTCTATTGAGTTTGTACTCAGAAGTAGGTTGTCTTTAATGGAGGTAAAGTAGCCAGCTGGTAAGTGAGGAGCTCGAACAATGGCCTTCTTGTTGTAGTAAGATGTCGGCTGCTGCTAGTATGCTGCAACTTGAACAATGGCCTTCTTGTTGTAGTAATGATGTAGAACAAATGGCAGATTTTATCGCGGTTGAGCTAGAAAAAGGACATAGCGGGAATTTGCAGATTTGTCGTCCGAGCTCCGATTAGGACGCAAAATACCATTTCGGAAAGGGAACGATGCCACGAGTCAAACTCACTGCTTTGCTGTGAAGTATGATGGATTTTGGCATTCTGAGGTCGTTTGGTCTTCCAAAACGGCATTCAAAGTTTCGTAGTTAATTTTCGGAATAAATTCTCTTTTTCAGTTTTAATGTAATAACTCCCCTAGCAGCTCAAGGGTTGAGAGATGTGTATTTAGTCAGAGTTGGTGAACATTTTCAGTATCTCAGATTTTAATAAAATTATTCCAAGAGAATTCCTCTTAATTACTGGTGGAATCCAGATTTCTTGTTACTCAAGGTTTTCGTTTGAAACATTTGTTGCTTGTGCTGCGTCAAGTAAGATGTCAGTTGTTGGTGATGTGCTGCAACTCGAACAATGGCCTTTGGCAAGTGCTGGCGGCATAGGTCTCACCAAGTCAATGGTCCACTGCATGCATGGCCATGGACTATTCTTCGGATGGCAGGCCGGGGATTGGTTTATAACGTTGGCATCGATCACATCTTTGAGCATACTCTGTGGAGTCTTGGCACATGGTAGGCTAGAAGTAGCCTATGCTAAGATCCTTCTGGACAAGTGATCTACCCCTAGCTTGATTCCCACATTCGCCGTTGTATATTTGCAGAGCATCTCGAGCGTTTGCGGGTATTTGATGCATGTAAGATGAGGGCCGAAGTATGATCTACGAACAAGCATGTTGTCTTTCATGTAGTATCTCGCAACTTTCTGTTTGATTTTTCTGGCATCAGATATGTCCTTTGGCAAGTTTTCGTTCACTAGGTAGTCAATGATAGGATCTTGTCAGCTACGATCCTCGTCAATCTGCATCAAGTTCGGCTTAGTGAGAGAGAAGAAGCCCAAAAAAGGAACAAACCCACGTGATGTTTTATGACTAAGAAAGGTCAACAATTTCAACTGGGTTGATAAAAGTTGACAAGGGCAGGCAAAACAAGGGACATCTCTGAATCTCTGCCACCAGAAGATCAAAACCCTTTTTTATATTTAGAAATATTGCTTCTGCTCCAGAGAAGACATCGACTTTCAAGAGATACGCAGGCTAAGTTTTCAAAAAAAGATAAGCAGGAAACAGGGAGTTGTTCAAACTGGAAAATCAAACTAACCATCAAAGTTTGAACTCTTACAAAGAGCAATTAAATTGGAAGGAGGGTTAGGTTTCCTTTCAAAGAAAATACAGGGAAGTGATTGCCATAGGAACTGACTGTTGAGAGCTTATCTGCCAGAATTGATAAAAATATCTTTTTCTTTGCATTTAAAAAGTAAGAGATATTTTGAGAATTTTTGCCACCCATTATTAAAAGAATTAGAAACCCTACTCCAAAGCATTTCTTATAAATATAAGAGGGGGTGAACAGAACACTCAACAGACAATCAATCAAACAACCAAAAAATCAACCCAAGACAAGAACTCAAAATGATCACTTGATCCTTGAGAACCCTCAAACAGACTGAAGCAACCAAAAGCTCATTCAAGCCATAGAAGAAGCCAGCTATAAATCAGAACTTCCAAGTTCAAACTTAGAAAATAAGTCATTCAAAACGAGATTCCTCTCGTTACAAATTTGGTTCAGCAAAAGCCAAAACAAGCAGAGTTTGAGTTTTCACAAATATGAAAACCTCAACAAATTTATGGAGAGCCCTGACCAAGCAGAACAGGTATCAAACCATGGCTCTGATGACACAGGAGAAATATGACATAAAGCCATTAGGCACATGACATTTGTAAGTGATTTGGAAGAAACTGTAGTCTAAAATAAAATAGAAGTAACATTAAAGAAACCGAAACGGAAGTCGTTGTTATATAAAAGTAAAGAACTAGAAAACGAGAAATTATACAATAGGACGGTAGTACCATCTGGCAATTGACACTGGTACTACGTTCCACT
The DNA here is from genome assembly GCF_029339155.1 of Prunus mume. Classification (NCBI taxonomy): domain Eukaryota; kingdom Viridiplantae; phylum Streptophyta; class Magnoliopsida; order Rosales; family Rosaceae; genus Prunus; species Prunus mume. The sequence continues at coordinate 22,042,425 of NC_142703.1, read as the reverse complement.
GAGCTTGTGACATGTGGTCGTGGATGTAATAAATTTCTCTCCAACGACGTTTGTTTCTCCAAAACCTCCGTCTCTTTCTTTTCTCTTTCTGTCCTCAGATCTTGTTTTCTAAAAACTTAAAACTATTCCAAATTTCAGTCGGCAATTTACCCATAAACACATCGCATGTGCAGATTAAGTTTAGAGCACCCATTACTTGTCAAAGATTATGAGAGAGAATACCAAAATTTCCAAGAGGCCCATTAATTAGAGATCTATGAAGAAATTGAAGAACTTTGCCCTACAAATCCATTCCCCACAATCTTTGTTGGTCTATCACACCATCATTTCAAGCAAATTCATAATTCAACAAAGACCCATCAAAGATCATGCGTTGATCGTGGTTGATTTCTAAAATAAAATAAAAATTATGGGTTGAAAAACATCTTCTCTTGAAGAAAGAATTTTAAAAAAAATCCATAAATTTTGGCAATTTTCAGTGAGAGTTTGCTTCAAGTAAATTAACCGCTAAAAGAAATAATCTTGGCTTCTTGCATCATGTAACTCCATTGTTTTGCATCGGAGCTTTACACAAATTTTTAATTTACATTTTCTTCTTCTTATTATTATTCTCTTTTCTGGTAGGCACCTTCAAACTTTTTTTTGCCGGTCAAAGTCGGCGCCTTCAAACTTGAGTTCAGTCTCTAGGAAGAATAACAAAGAAACGGAGGTTTTGGAGAAGGCAAACATCGTCATGGAGAAATTTATTACCATCCACGTGTTGCAAGCTCAGTGGAACATAATACCACATGTCAATTGCCACGTGGTACTACTGTACTATTGTATAATTTCTCCTAGAAAACGATACAACTTGTGAGCTTGTTTGGGTTTGCCGTTTTCTGCTTCGCATTGTCATGAAGTCTTACCGTGCTTCCTTAATCATTTATTGTCATGCAAGAATCATACAAAAGCTTACATCAATCACCTGCTCAATGTTCACGAAATGCTGGCTCAGAGACTCTACTAGAAATGTATGTTATCATCATTCATTGTAGTTGTCATCATCATCATCAGATTGTCCTTTGATTTTGCAGACATAGTACTCACCATTATCTAGGATTATTCCGCTCAATAAGGGAGAGGCAATTAAATCCGGTTATTTTGAGCAATTCAGACAGGAAATTGTTGAGGGTAGATGTTACCATGTTGCTGTTGAAGCTGCTGCTGCCTGCATGTGAATTCGTTACGTAATTTCAACATTTTAATTTTAAGGAGAGAGAGAGAGTGTGTGTGTGTGTGTTTGTTTACAATTAGATTAGATTGATGAACAAGTGGAATAGTGAAACGTATACAAGGGTCACTTTCAAATTAGTGTAAGAACTTTTTTTGTTATTTGGATTTACCCTTTGGGTTGGCTGTTACCCGTGCACTCCTCCATATTATTTTGATTAACCCTTTGTGGTTATTGTGTTTCCGTATTTGTATTAACCCTATGTGGTTATTTGTATTTGTTTTGATCCTTGTGACTAAGGACCTTTAGGCATGAATTATGAATGCAATCTACCACCTTTCTATCACAATTTCAAGTTTATCACCATTATCTAGGATTATCCCGCTCAATAACAGTGAGTTTGGATGAGGAAATTTAAAAGTACAAAGAAATTCATAAATGGCGGAAATTAATATTCTAGATTTTGTAAAGTTTCTTGTTTGGGTGACAAATTTAAAATGCGGAATTTAACCTTTATTTGTAAAGTTATCCTTTTAAAAAAACTCAATATCTCTTGAAATTTTAGAAATGAAGACTTTTACCCTTTTATGGATGAGGGAAAATAACTCGGAATTTAACTAAAAGTCAGTAATTTAAGAGGAGAAATTGACAATTCCCTTATTTGGCAACTTAATTAAGCATGGAATTATTGAATGAGGCGTGGAAAAAATCGGGGAAAGTGGGGCATCAAATTCCCGAGTTTAATTTCCACCAAAATATGTGTCACTTCACAATTTTCATAGGTCATTTACAAAATTCGACACATAAATCCAAACACTGAAATCTTCAATTGCCATAAATTGAAATGATGGAAATATAAATTCCGTCATTTTAGAATTCTATGTAATTTTCAATTCTTTCATCCAAATAGAGGGTTAGATAGAATTTAAAGTTGAGATTTATAACCTCTAAATTCCATGGGAATTGGTTCATGTCAATTTAGAAATTCTGACTTTTGTCAAAATCCCAAGTTTATTCCCTCATTCAAACGCACTGTAAGGGAGGCAATTAAGGATGGCATCATGTTCACAAACTACTTGGACAGAAGGATGGCATCATAGATCTCAGCCATTTTCCAGTGCTCTCCATACTTCGGAAGAATTCGTGAATCCATCGACCACTTCACAGTCTGTTCCTCACTTCACTTGAGGGATATGAACGGCTCAAGTTCTTGCTGACGCAGGTATGAGAAGCCAGAGAAGAACTTTGATAGCACAGAGGAGCATCAACGTCTTCCACGAACAGTTTGGCCATTTCTTCAGGGATATTGCCAAACCAGTGGGGACCCAGAACGAGGGTGTTCCTAAACATGTGAAGAACATTTACATCAAGGTTCTTCTGGGTATATGGATGAAGCTTGCCACGAATCTCGATCACGTGTTGATCAACACCTGCTCCAGAAATGTAGGGAGGAGGAAGACCTTTTGGTGAGAGTTTTTGAGAAGACATTCTCAATTTCAAGCTAAATCAGAGAAGAATTGAAGGATGATCTAAAAGACAGAGGTTTCTGGGAATATTTAGATAGCTTAAGGGAGTTAGGTTTTCGAAATGAACGGTATTGGAGTTCTTTTGTAAGTTCTTATAGGCTCAGGAAGAAGATCGTGGAAGGAGAAGGGTTGCCCAGTTTTAACTAGCCGTTAATTACCCACTTCCCCACGAAGTTGAGTGAATAGGCAGACGTGGGCTACAGCAACGGAAGAAAACGGAGCGCATCATTAATTAGCCAATCATTAAGTCGGAAACATTTCAAAAACGATTCAGACTTAAGGGGCATTGTTTGGGCCTAAATTTCATGCGCCAGCCCAATTGATTATTAGCCCATGTTAGTTTTAACTAGCCGTTAATTACCCATTTCCCCACGAAGTCCGAGTGAATAGGCAGACGTGGGCTAGAGCAACGAAAGAAAATAGCGCGCATCATTAATTAGCCAATCATTAGGTCTGAAACATTGCAAAAACGATTCAGACTTAGGGGACATTGTTTGGGCCTAAATTCCACGCGCTAGCCCAATTGATTATTGGCCCATGTCAAAAACCTGAGTTTGGGCTTTGTTAAAGTCAGAGATCAGCCCAAATGGTTTTAGAGGCCCAAGACGTTTGTAAACCAATTTGCAAGGATTAAATTCACATATTAAAGATTAATTGCCATTAAATGGTGTTTTAATCTGGACAAATCAGTTTCTAAATTGATTTTAAGAATATACCCAACTTTTAATCTCTCAAAAGCTCAAAATTTGATCATCACCGTTGATCTCAATTCCAAAGTTCAAGTCAGCATATTTTTTTAGGAAGATCTTTTCTCTCAAAAAGCCCACATGACTCTAAAGTCAAAGTTTTCAATTGGGCAGAGGAAGTGATGGGGGATGGTAGAAAGTTTGAATCAGAAAAACACTCCCCATAAACATTTAATGCCAGAAAAAGAGGGCCAGGTTTTCTTTCTATGCTCATGAGGGCTCTACATCAAAACAGGTTGCGTTTACAAGAGACAAACAAGAGACAAGGAAGCTGTTTGTTGGAAAAAGCAAATGGACCATCATAGAGACTGACTATTGATTGGTCTGTTGTTTTTGTTAGAATAATAACTCCCCCCCTTTTTTTTTGCATTGGAAAAGGAAAATCCTTTCAAAAGATCTACCATCCAAATATTAAAGATTAAACCCTCATTCAGATTCTCTATAAATATGAGAAGAGGTGAACAGGGTACAGACAGCCAAAAAATCAAATCAAAACAAAAACTCTCAAGTCATACTAACAAAATTCAAAAAAATATCATACGATCTCAAGGGGCCTTCAGACTCCGAAACAATCAGATCATTTGGTTTGAAAATCCATCCAGCTTCTAAACAAAATGCAGAACTCATACTTCTTACTCTAGTTCAGTTCAGGGAAGCAATTCACAAAGGAAACGAGATTTCTCTCGTTATTAATTTGGTTCAGCATAAGCCAAATCAAGCAGAATCCAGGTTTTTCATAATATGAAAACCTCAACAAATTTACAGAGATGCCTTGATCTCTCAGAATTGCCAAAATAGCTCTTGGATGATTCATAATCTAGCAGAACATGTACTATAGTGCAACCCGAGGTCAGCAATCATCAATCTCAACTCTGCCCATCCAACAAGCCTCTCAATGGCTAAAATAGATTAAAAGCTCTGCCAACCTCAACATTGGTATTGATGTTCAGCTGAACCTCATCAATTGAAGGTGCTGACGTTCGAATCCAGCACAGATACATTCAATCCAGCCCGAGTCACAGGCAAAAATCCAAGCAAGAATCGAAGCCCAGTGTTCTATCGTCCTTTCAAACGTGGCAGTTCCCTTTTGTTTTAAATTGTGTAATAGGCAATTTCTTTTTAAAACAATTTGATTTATTTCAATATTCATCTTGGCTAGAACTACTAGTTTACTGTGAGAAATTGTGAAGTCCTCACTAGTCTAAGGCAAGAAAAGAACTTACTTGGGAGATATTACTCACCCAAATTCACAATCACTTGTTTAGAGTTAGTAACTTGGGGCACAAGTTATCTATTTTTCACAAGTCCATTAGGGTTTTTAACTGCTAACAGTGGCATGCTCGCACATCAAAGAAAGTTGACTTGTTGACCACAAATGGTTCTCAAGCCAATGGGGAACTTTATCCTACCATTACAGGACTAAATCAAAACGGGTGAACACAGCTACTAGTGAATTTGAACATATCAAACTGGAGAGAGTAGAGAAAACATAGAAATAAAGGTTACTTTGAAACCACTATGTTCATTCAAATGCTCTTGTTTTCAGTGACACCACCAACTCCATGCTTTTTCCATTGCTCTTCACGTACCATATTCCATTAAATTAGCATGTATGTTTTGCCGATTAAAGTTTACATAGGTTTTGTTTAATGAGATATAAGGTTACATTTGAATTTGATAGACGTCAATTACATTTAATTTCTTTTTCTGAAATTCTTTTAATTTTTTATTTTAAAATTTAATAATCGTCAAAATCCCATTTACTTTGAAGAGGTGCTCCTACAACATACATTTCTCCTCCTCCTAGAGCTGGCAACAAAACTGCTAAAGCTGCCATCACTATGAAAAAAGCTACCACCATCTTTTTTTGACCTAGCTGGTATTTGAATATTAGTGAATTTTTTAATTGCATTTTGAAAGTTTATAAAGAGAAAATGTCTATAGATTAAGTTTTATCGGATATAACGATAATGAATGTGTAATTTAAAAAATTTGAACAAAATTAAATTTTTGTATAAAAATATTTTATAACTCTTTGGCCCTTGAAAGGTTTGACACTACGGAATATGAGGTATGCATCCATGCAAGATATTGTGAATTTTGAAATGTCTTTTGGTGCTACATTCAAACATATTGGGGCCACTTTGTTGATTCAATCAATAGTCATGACTTCATTAATTCATGCATCTTTTTGTTTTGTTTTTTTGTTTTCTGTTTTGTTAATTCAATAGTCATAACTTCTATAATTTATGTTATTTCTCAGTATCATTGGCAGGCAAATTTAGTCCTGTAATTTGGTTTTCGCTTGGAATCCAAATCATTAATTTCACGATATCCTATATTTATATGATCCAGGGTGATAATACCAAGATAATTGCTTCAGAATTCTATTTGATTTAAGATCCTATACATTATAGGAATCTTTTTCATTTTGGATACAAACAATATTGGGGGAGGGGAAAATCAAACCTAGGACTTCAAGTTCACGGGTAAATATTCTTAACGAACCACTTGAACTATAAACCACTTACATACATTATTCCAAGCTTAATAAGTTGGAATGACACATTCAATTTCTTGATCCTTGTCTCTCTCCTTTGTTCTTATTTCACAACACCAACAAAATTTAAGTACTTTGTGACAGCTGAATTGTATCTGTATTCAGCATTAGGGGTGCGGGACTCTATTATCTCATTCTGCTGATTTAATTTTCGGTAGAATTTGCTTAACCTATTATAGCATTAACAAAATTTTTAGTGAAGTTACAAGATTGTACTAATAGAAAGAGAACATCCATGGTCTTTTTTATTTTTATTTTTATACAAGCGATATTCTACTTTAATCAAATCTAAACTACAGGGAGGGGAAAGTCATCCATCAACAAACTTTGTTGACCACATCAGCCCAACTCTATTCTACAGTGTGAAACTCATATGGCTCAGCTGTGAGTCAACAATATATCACTGAACTTGTGCTTTATCAGAAGTTGAGCCTCTTCAACTAGCCTCTTTACCACCTCCCCTGCAGGTAAAATTTCCTTGATGAGGCCTACACTTTGGCCAGCATACATCACCATGCTTTCAATGTCACCAGTTGCAGTCACATTCGGAACAGTACCAGCAAGACGACGAATTTCTATTTCCTGTTGGAGAACATAACCCAGAAATCGTTAATGGTTCATGGCCTATATCTTCAAATAAAGTAGATGCTTTACTTGTCAATTATGACAGGATTTCATTCTCACCCTATCATGTATTGTCGAATGACCGATGACAGGCTGATCCGCTTCATTCTGATGAGGAGGAAGAGATTTCCAATCATTGAAGAATGGTGTATGCAGAACACGATGCGGTGCTCCAGGCCACCTTGCACGCCCGAATACATCAGTGTACTCAGTTCTGTCAAATTCAACCAGCTTCCTCTTGTATGTGGGATGAGCACGGCTTTCCTGAGTTGCAAGAAACCTGTAATATAATGAGAACAATCTTATATATCAACCAAAATCAATAAAGATAAAACTTAAATTTGATAGATGATAAAAAAAGTTCTCAAACTGTGATAGTTCAGAATGTTTTTCATAAGTTGAACTATATAAAGATGGAGTATATGAAACCTAGTGCCTAGGCAGACCCCTTGAGCACCAAGGGCCAGAGCAGCAACATATCCACGGGCATCCACTATACCACCGGCCGCGATAACAGGTATATCCCGATCTCCAACAAGATCAGCTACCTTTGGCAACAATGAAATCAAAGCATCCTGTAATATATTAACAATAAAAAGCACATGGATGTCAACACTTATCAGTAAATCCTTAGACAAAAAATCAGGCAACATATAAGCAAAGAACAAATAAAACACAAAAACACGAATGTGAAGCAGCTGTGCCAATCCATAGAGTTCTTTCTGGGACAAGGTCAAAGGTTTTAGTTCAAGACATTGACACTCCAAAGAAAAAATTACGATGAATATATAATCTTATCCATGTGACATATGCAAAAAGGTATATTTGAAACGGAAAGAAACTCATCAAAGAACAGATTATTTTACTTATAAATATTAACACAGCGTGATAACAGATTATGAGCTATCTGTTAATACATTTGATTGCTTTATTCCTTTGGAGTCATTGTTTCAAAGAAGAGGTAAACCATCCCAAACCGAAATTTACATTCTTTCATACTTTGTTTTAATGTTATTTTATATTCCAAGTAAAGAAGTACAGAGCAATCAGATACAACTACCATTAACTCTAGAAACGAAAATGTTATAATGCTTTTATAAAGAAAAAACACTCATACATTTGGATTCCAGCAAGCACTCTCACCTGACTGATCACATGCCCTCCTGCTTCACGCCCTTGAACAATAATTGCATCTACACCAGCATATATTGCTTTATTCGCTTCATCCAAGCTACCAACCTGCAATGGAATTATATGGAACTCAGCGGGAAGTCCGGGGAAAAAATAATCAACAAGGCAATAATTATTTTGCATCAAAGTGAAAAGATAGACCAACCATCCATCAAGTAAACCATACTGCCCTTAATCTAACCTTTGAGCCATGTTCAGCACTCTACATACAATTCCTAAAAAGATGGAGAGAATAAGAGATACTTTCTGAAGAGCGGAAAGCAAACAAAACAATTCTGATAAACCTGATATGAATGGTTGAATGAGGAGAGAAATGAAAGCAAACAGCTTACTATGTCCTAATTATCATTGACGACAGTATTGTTTAAGGACCACTTACTTGAGGAACAACCTTAACCCCAGACTGATGAGCTTTCAACACAAGCTCCTCTGAACATTCACCCCAGTAAACCTGCAGCACTGCTACCTTTTCATCCAAAATGACTTGTATATTTTTCTCATGCGGAAATGCCAGAACAACACCAACCCCAAAAGGTTTGTCAGTTAAGCTTCGAGTCTTCCTTATGAGCTCCCGCAGGTAATGTGGTGACTCCTGATCAGTCAAAATTAGTACATCAGAAGTTTCTTCTTTAATGGCATATGTTCACAAGTTATCCTCTATTGTTTATATTCACATAAGCTTAACAGCGATTTGCTGCTAAAATACTGCAAGGAGACCATAGTACCAAGAAAGGCCAGTTATTGTATACTGATATATTCACATAATCATTTCGGAGAACCGTTTAGCTGCTTTTTCCCATATCTTTCTTTTTCTTTTCCACTTTGCCTGTTTGTTTCCACCTTTATGGAAGAGATTATAACTATCACAGATGCACTTTCAGATTTCCAAATGACAGGCCATACTCAAACTTGAACCACTGATCTGAATTTTGCAAGAGCTTCCTTGGAAAAGCTAATGATGTGGCATAGAAAAGAAAAGAGGCGAGGGCATGGAAAATGGCCTCAGGCATAATTACGCGTCCTCACCCTCTCAGGTTTGAGACTAAGTGGGCATGTATTTGTGCATTTGTGATCAGACTTCTGGGGTATATGAATTACGCAGCCAAGAAAAAGCAATCAAAGGCATCAAGACTTGAGTGATAATCATTAAGGCTCACGGTCATCTCAGTCCTTGGTTTCTTCACTAAAAGAGGGAAAGAACGTTCAAACTGGTTGGAAGAAGACAAATGACCAATCTAATCCAAAGAATAAAAAGAGTAAGACTTCGAAAATGGACTACAAGTCCTAAAAAAGTTTATGAACAAAGGAAAATCTCAAAATTAGAGCAGCACTCAGTTGAACTGATGTACCAATTTGAGGCAGAGAAGTCTGTATTCAGGGAAATTGACATGGATGCAAAGTAACTCCAATGGCTAGCTGGATGTTATTGCTTGGCACGATCCACATATGCGTCTCGAATCGTTATTGTTAAAGCACATATTAAAGTGTGAACATTCAAATAAAGCCAATTTGCAATGGTTGAGGAGGCCCAAAATTTCATAAATAGCTTAAAGGCAAGGCTTAGTATGAATGATGTAGAAAAATTGAAGGTGCACAACACACAGACTACATGAAAAAAGACCAGGGTTTGTACTTTCAAGTTTTGAAATTTGCTATTGCTAATCAGACCAGACCTGAAGAGGGAAGTCAAATTGATCTCCAAATCTACCTTTAAGTTTTGAAAGTAGGAATTGAAGTTCAGAAACCAAGGGCTTCATTCATCCAAAGAAAAAAGGGGGTAATTACTTGAGCAAATTGAAGGGAAAACACAGAAATATTGCAAACCATCCTTAGCTAGTTTAATCATATTATTTTCCAATTAGATAAAACTACTATTTAGAACAATATTGGAATACTGATATGGGAAATTAAGATCATAAAAGAAAAAAATGGAAATAAAAGAAAAGTGAAACGAAAGAAGCATACCCAATCAGGGGCTCTGAGGAAACCAAGTCCCCCAGCATTAGCAACAGCAGCAACAAGATCGGGTCCAGCAATATCAGGTCCCAATGGTGCTTGAATAATTCCATACTCAAAACCCAATATCCCACCCCAACCCATCTCTATCTCTCTCTCTCTCTCTCTCTCTCTCTCTATGCATGTATTTATTTTGCTCAGTGGGTAGTAAGATGGCTGCTGCTGAGTGATGAAGCGTGAACGTGGACAAGTGTTACTAATGTTCATGTAGGAGACCTGTTATTTCTGGTTTCTACAAGTAAGTTAAAAACTAATGCGTTCTTTTTATTTTCCAAATAACGTCAGGGGGGACGTCAACTTCTGGATTTTCCTTCTTATTTTATCCACAACAATGATAATTTTATGCTGATCAACTCCAATCGCAATTCTCCAGTGTTAGAAGAGTACTCAAATTTGATTTTTCCTTTTCTTTTTCAAGCTCAAGTAGCCAAGAACATTTACTCCTATTTGAGGTTATCGATTCAATTCTCCTTCTAGAATGTCGCTTATATAAAAGACAAAATCAAAATTAAATAAATAAAAATAGAAAAATCATTTGTTAGACAATTTGGGTCATATATCACCCCCTCCATGTAGGGCTCCAGCCCACCCCATTATTTTCTCTAAGAAAAATTCGAAACACATGAAAGAATCTGTGGAGCTCATCAAGGTGGAAGAAAAATGTGCTGGTTAATTAGAATGTATGGCTACTTTTGGCCAACTATGATGAAGGATTGCATTGACTATTCCAAGGGACAGGGACGGACCCACAGTGGGGTCAATGGGGTCAAACGACCCTATGAACTCCAAGAAAGTAAGGTAGAAAGTCCCTTTGAATTGGTATGTGACCCCATGAAAGGCTGAAGGAGTTGCAGAGGTACTGAGGAAGAAGAAGATGAACAGAAATTTGTTTTTTTCAAAGAAGGCCAAAACGGCGCTGCTTTGGCCCTTCTTTTTTTAACGGGCTGGCCAAAATATTGTTTTGGACCACCAACGCTTTTTAAAACCGGTTACCAAAACGGCTGCTTTGGTAGCGAACGGCGCGCTTTTGGTAGCGAAGCGCTTTGGGCCAAAGATAAAGATCGATTTTTAAAGACTCGCCAAACGACGTCGCTTTGGTCCGTGTCTTTAAAAAAAAGAGGTCGATTGTATATGCACGCACCCTCCATCTCTCCCGAATTTTCAACTCCAAAACCCCATTTTCTAAACCCTTAAACCTAAATCCAATCTCCACCCCCACAAACTTTAACCCTCTCCCCACCAAGCCTTTAAGCCCCAACTCCTCCATTGCCGCCGCTTAGCAGCCGCCGCTTCCAAAAGCTTGGCTCCGCTTCCACCACCTCACAATTCAAGGTAAATTCTACTTCCACCACCTCACAATTCAAGGTAAATTCTAACTCTAAACCTAAATAACTTGGATTGAAATTGAATGTATGATTATATTATATTGTTTTGATACATTGGATGTTTTATTTATGAATTTTTTGTGGTTAATTGGTATAAATTTGATGTTCTCTTTAATTGATTTTAGTTATTATTTTGATTAATTTATGTAGAATTATGGAAAGATTTTTTAAGAGGAAGTCATCATTGGGTAGTTCGGATAGTGTGGGTAATTCAAGAACTTCAAGTTCAAGACAAAGTGAGTTAGATGAGGTTTTAGCTAATCTTCAGGCAGACCCGGGACTAAGAATTCGTATGATTGAGTATGATACTAATATTAGAGATGAGGTTCGAAGAGAATATCTACAAAAAGGACCTTGTCAACCTAGAGGTCATTCTTTCCCACAAAGTAATATCTCATGAATTAATCGACGCTTCATTCCCCAATGGTTTGATGAATTTGATTAGTTGGAGTATAATGTATCTAAAGATGCTGCATTTTGTCTTTATTGCTATATCTTTAAATCCAATTTTGAGCAAGTGGGTAGTGAAGCCTTCACCGGAGCAAGGTTTAAGAATTGGAAGAAAGGGAGAGAAAGAATGAAGGTGCATGTTGGACCGGTTGGTAGTGTTCATAATAAAGCTAGAGAAGCTGCTACAAATTTGATGAATCAAAGTACACATATTGAAACGGCTATGAACAAACACTCCGAACAAGCTCGTGTGGCATATCGAAGATGCTTAATTGCTTCAATCAAGTGCACTAAGTTTCTATTGAGACAAGGTCTTTCTTTCCATGGAAATGATGAAAGTGCCACTTCAAGCAATAGAGGAAATTACTTGAAGCTATTGCAATTCCTTGCAGATAACGATGAGAAAGTTAAAGAAGTTGTGTTGGAAAATGTTCCGGGGAATCTCAAGTTAGTAGCTCCAAAGATTCAAAAAGATATTGTCAATGCATGTGCTGGGGAAACACTTGATGTTATCATGAGTGGTTTAAAAGATAGATTATTTTCTATATTGGTGGATGAAGCACGTGATATTTCTGTGAAGGAGCAAATGGCTATGGTGTTGCGTTATATGGATGACAAAGGGCATGTAATTGAAAGGTTTGTGGGGTTCAACATGTTACCGACACCACTTCAAGTTCACTAAAGGATGCCATTGACATATTCTTTTCTTCCAATGGTTTAGCTTTTCTAAGTTACGAGGACAAGGTTATGATGGAGCTAGCAATATGAGAGGTGAGTTGAATGGCCTCAAAACAAAGATTTTGAGAGAACAACCTTGTGCATACTATGTTCATTGCTTTGCTCATCAACTTCAACTAGCACTTGTTGCATAGCAAAGAAGAATATTGATATTGCCTCTTTCTTCACAACCACTAATAGTGTGGTTAACCATGTTGGAGCATCTTGTAAGCGGCGTGATGCACTTAGAGCACAACTTCAAGAAGAGCTTGTGATAGCTTTTGAAAATGATTGTCTTATAACGGGGCGAGGTTTGCATCAAGAAACAAGTCTCAAACGTGCCGGTGACACACGATGGAGCTCACATTACGGTACCATTATTAGCATCATTTCTATGTTTTCATCTGTGATTCATGTGCTTCAAATGATTATTGATGATAATCCCAATAATAGTGCCGGTGAAGCAAATAAGATTCAAAAGAAAATGCTTACTTTTTAGTTTGTGTTTCACCTATTCTTAATGAAAGCTATATTGGGACTCACAAATGATGTGTCACAAGCACTGCAAAAGAAAGATCAAGAAATTATGAATGCAATGGCTTTGGTGAAATCATGCAAGAAAAAGCTACATTGGATGAGGTATAATGGGTTTGATGCATTAGTTGAAGAGGTGTCTTCATTTTGTGACAAACATCATATTGATGTTCCTAACATGGATGAGGCCTTCGTACTTCCAGGGAGATCAAGGTGTACTGCTCCAATAAAGACAAATCGTCATCATTATCGTGTGGAGCTCTTTATTTATGTCATTGATGAGCAACTTACAGAGTTAGATGATCGTTTTAATGAGGTAAATACTGAGTTGCTTATTTGTTTGGCATGTTTGAGTCCGAATGATTCATTTGTAGCTTTTGATAAACAAAAGCTAATTCGTCTTGCTCAATTTTATCCTCAAGACTTTTCGGACGGGGATCTTTTGGCACTTGAAGATCAACTTGAACTTTGTATTCATTGTGTGCGTTCAAGTAGTGATTTCTTTGACTTGCAAGGGATTGGTGATCTTGCAAAAAAAATGGTGGAGACAAGGATGCATCGAGCATTCAATTATGTGTATTTGCTTATTACATTGGCTCTAGTTTTACCGGTTGCTACTGCTTTAGTTAAAAGGGCATTTTTCGTCATGAATATTATCAAAGGTCCACTTAAGAACAAAATGGGAGATCAATGGTTGAGTGATAGCTTACTTGTTTATGTTGAGAATGATGTTTTTGATTGTATTGAAAATGAAGCTATAATGCTTCATTTTCAAAATATGAAACCTCGTCGTGGCCAATTGTAATTTGTAATGTTGTTTTTTAAATGAATTATGAATGAATGTATTGTAGTTTCATTTTCAATGTTATATTAATCTTTATAAATAAATAAAAATTGAACTTTTACACTATGACCCTACGACATAAAATTCTCTATCCCTGCCAAGGGATGTGAGGCTTGTCAAAGGCACGGCCCAATCCAACAAGCTCCTTCAGTTCACATGAATCCAATAGTCAAACCATGGCCATTCAGAGGATGGGCAATGAATCTCATTGGCAAGATCTATCCAGCCAGTAGCAAACAACACTGTTTTATCATTGTAACTACAGACTATTTCACCAAATGGGTGGAAACCAAGCCTGTTAAGTCCACTACATCCCAAGAGATCATCAACTTCATAGAAGAGCATATTATACAAAGGTTTGGCATTCCAGAATCAATCATAACAGACAGAGGATCTTCTTTCATATCTGGAGAAATGCTAGATATGGCGGAGGCATTCAAATTTAAGTTATTCCAATCCACCCTTTACTATGCTCAAGCTAATGGACAGGCAAAATCCAGTAATAAGGTGATCATCAACATTATCAGAAAAATACTTGAGAAAAATCCAAAGCAATGGCATGAGAAGTTATCAGAAACTCTATAGGCATATAGAACATCAAAAAGAGAGGCAACTGGCATGACCCCTTATGCTCTCACCTATGGCCATGATGCAATTCTGCTTATGGAAATAGCAGTCCAATCTCTCATAATTGCTCATCAACACAATCTGGTTGGAGAAGACTACTCTCAAGCCATACTCGCTGGAGCTGGAGGGATTGGATGCAAGTAGGATTGACACCCTCAACAAACTCTTAGCAGGAAAACAGGCTGTGTCAAGGGCCTACAACAAAAGAGTCAAAAACAAGAGTTTTGAAGAAGGAGAGATAGTTTGGAAAGCAGTTCTGCCTCTTGAAACACACATAGCTGCTTATGGAAAGTAGTCACCTACATGGGAAGGTCCTTTCATAATTAAGCAGATCCTTGGATTAGGAGCATACATATTACAGGATCGAGATAGAGATGTTCATACTGCACCAATTAATGGCAAATGGTTGAAGAAATTTTATCCAACCATGTAGGACTCACAGGCTGCACAAACAGATCCTGGGATAGAGAAGAAACAAGATTGAAACTGTTTGTTTAAAGTTTTGTTCAGAAATTATTTTTGTCTGATCTGTTAAAATTTAATTTCTCTTTTACTCCTTTTTATTTCATCAAAAGAAATTGAATATTCGAAAATTGCAACAAATAAATAGCTTTTATTAAATATTAAATATTAGTCATTTTTCCATGACTAAAGTTTATTACATTTTCTAAAAACTAGAGTCTAAAATCCTAATTTTCTAATAGTTTCTTGCAACCCAGCCCTCTTGATGGAAATTTCTTGCTGGAGAAGCATCCCATGATGAAGAGAGCCCTCTACAATCTCAATGCTGGCCTAGAAGCTGCAACTATGTTCAGTACTAGAAAAGTGGCCTTGGTCTTGGTACCCACCCACCCTAAGCTTCCTCTACTCACCCCTCAAGCTGCCGCTGCTTCTCGGAGCCTCAATGTGCTTCTCTAGTTTGTCAAGTAGTGGTTTTGGTTTCCTTGTAATCTTCCACCATCATATCCAATTCCACCTTCTGTTTCTGATAGTCAACCAGGTTAGCTTCATGTGTGGCTTTGCAGAATTCGGAAGCTTTGAACGAGGGTCTGGAGATCTTCAAGCAATTGTGAAGGTTGAGCACGTCTCTCGCCAAGCCAAGTCTGATCTCAAGAATGGGCCTAGGGGCCACATTTTGCGTATGCAACAGGTCTAGATCCTACATCACCGATCTATAGCTTCCTTATTTTCATCCAAGTCCAGCTCCGTTGACTGCCATATTTTAACCCTGTCCACTACCTCATCCACTACTTTAGACTTGGTCTTGCCATGAGTAGAGCTGAGCTGCTCTAGCCTATCCAGTTGAGCATCCAGTCCATGGCTTCAAATTCAGCAGCTCAAAGCAAATGAGGCAGTTGGTGAGCTAGGAATGGAGTGAATAGGCATCGCAAAGAGATGATTTCAAAGAAACACCAGTGCTAAGAACTAAAAGAAACAAAAGAAGGCTACAAATACACCACAACGGGAGGCTTGAGAGGGCTGGTCACCACACCAAGGTCCCAGCAGTTCTATCTTCCTTGACCTGGAAGGAAAATAATCTCAAAATTAGAAGGACAAAGGTAGACAGGATTATAGAGACCAGATAAATTTAGAAAAAAATATGAATTACCTCAGGTGCTGGAATGGCAGCAGAGTGTTCTACTTCCACGTCATCAAAAAGAGCCAACTCTGAACTAGTAGGCTCTGCTCTTTGGGCCTCTTGATGTTTCTTTGCCAGCTCAATACTCTCTGCTATGATTTCAGCAGGAATCACTTCCTACAAAAATACAGAACTGAAGTCAGAA